>NC_143479.1:49481266-49790087 GCF_027475165.1 Benincasa hispida
CTCATAAAGAAAGTTGTGAAAAATAAAGTTTTATCTCAACTTACAAAGTATAAAGCATATGAGATTGTATTAATTTACAGATAAAGAATCTTATATAGACCAGTACATAATGAAACACTCTTATCCGGTCATTGACTCGATGTAAAAAGATGTATCATCCAATCTAAGGATATGATAATGAAGAAATTTAGATCTTAAAGAACCATAGCTTTTGAAAATAAGTGTATTAATATATTTACTAGTTATACACTACCTGTTAGTATTTCTAGTAATTTTATTACATAGATATAATATTCCTTCAAAAGTAAAATATTGGAGTAGAATTGAACGTATATTATGTTTTATTTGAGAATTAGTTTACATTGATTTATTTTTTTCATAATAAATTTAACTGTGATCTAGTTGATTGTAAAGATGCAGGTTACTTATCTAACCATAAGAGCTAGATCTTAAACAAGTTATTTAGTACATGGAGAAGAATTTTTATACTATGGCAGTTTATGAAGCAAACTATAACAGTTACTAAAATTCTGACGATTCATGAGGTTTGCCAAGAATCTTATTATATGAAGATAACACCACAGATGAACTTCTACATTCAAAAACTTGAAGAAAATGGTGACACCATTATCTATCAAATTTCTTTAAAAAGACAACTTGGCAAACGTATTATGAAGGTGTTATTTACAATAATATTTGAGAAGTTAGTACACAACATTTGAATGTGACAACTATGAGATGTCAAGTGATGTTTCCATCGGGGAGAGTAAACTTACTGCCCTCTTTTTTCCTTCACTATGGTTTTTTCCACTGAGTTTTTCTAGCAACGTTTTTAATAAGGCAACCATTAAAGTATATAAAATAATGTATGCCTTCTTTCACTAGAATTTTTTCCCATTGGATTTTTTCTTAGTAAGGTTTTAACGAGGCATTTACTTTATACAATATAGATGTCTGAGGGAGAGTATTATGAATATAATGTTTAATAGATATCCATAATCTAGATAGATTACAAAATTTCATAGACTCTCATTGAATTTTATCTTATAACATACATCATTCCACGTCTTATAAATAGTGTTATACGTTGACTTTGTAAGATACAACACAATTGAGTTAAATTATTCTTTATACTTTCTTCTCTTTACTTTACTCTCTAATTTACTTCTTTTGTTCGTGTCATTCTTATTTTACAATAATTTTACATTTATTAATAAATTTTAATTTTAATGGACTTATCATTTATAAAATGATGATGTGGGTAAGAATAGAATATGAGTATATATACTCGTAGTACTATAATTGTATTCAAAAATAAAACACAAGTAGTTGTATGGGTTAGAAGAATAATGAGATTCTCAACTTATACGTTTCAAAAGAATGTTTGAGAATCTTATAAGTTCAAAGACTTCAAGTTTTACTATAACCATATTCTATATATGTCTATGCATAAAAAAAATAGGGCGGTTAAAATATCATTTTAGTTTCCATACTATGAAGTTTGTTCGATTTTAATCTTTGTAGTTTTAATTATCCGATTTTAGTCTTCATATTTTCAATAAATCTTAAATTTAGTCTTTCAAAGTTAATTCTTACCCAAATTATTTAATAAAATACTTATAGATAACAAAAAAATAAAATTAAAAATTAAACAAAACCAATGATAAACTAGTACCGAAGACTAATTAAAGACTTATTGAAAATACAATGATTAAAATTGGACGATTGAAAGTACAACAACTAAAATTAAATAAACTTTAAAGTATGGGGACCAAAATTCTACTTTAGCCAAAAAGTCTCTGAGGGCCTGTTTTGTAAAGGATCCAGATTCTATTTATTTTTTCAAATTTATTGAATTTAGCAAATATGTGTTTGGCGGATAATCTAGATTCCGAGCAGGTTCGGATCACTTACGATACACGGCTCTACGAAGGAAGGGCTTGGTGGGTTAGGAACGTTTTTTAAAACAACATTTTTGTGTTTTCAATGTATCCTGATTTTAAATTTTAAATTTTAAAATACATAATTATGTTCAATAAAAATAAAAATATTTAGAAATACAATATGTCATGTTATAAACTCAATTCATTTTTTTTTAAAAAAAATATAATATGTATTTGTAATGTATTATGAGTTATATAATATTACAAAATAATAATTATATAAATTTTTTAAAAATAAATCATAGTCATAAATAAATTAATAATAGTTTATTGTCAACTGAATATTAGTTGGTAAATATAACTAGTTTTACAATTTATAAATATATACTATGAAATATATTTTAAATAATTTTTTAAATTAAAATCTAATTTTGAATATACTATCAAACACATATCCTAAAACAACTCTGTTTTCATATTTTTATATTCAAAATTTCTACCAGACAGTCGTAAGTCATTCAATTTTAAAAATTTTATTAATACCATCAAAATAATGATCTTTTAGTACAACAAGTAGAGATATGAGTGTTTGTATATCCGAACTAAAAAAAAATGTAATACATATAAATTACCGCTAAGTTATAGTCAACTTTTGATTTTATGAAAAGAATTTGTGAAATTTTTATAGTACAAGAATATAATAGACTGAGATATGGAGAATGAAATTTTCCCTTTTAAACACTCTTTTTATATAACTTGAAACTATTGTTGGAACACCAACCTATTAATTTTTTTAGTACAATGCGGGATTGAGGATTGAATCTTCGATCAGTTCGATTAGAGTACATGCTAACCCCATTAAATTAAGCTCATTTTGGCACGAACCTATTAATTGTTGTGTTATATAGTTTATTACTTGAAATATTCGTTAGTGGAAGTCCTTACCCATTTTCCTATTTAACTTACTACGGATTAGTGTACTTTAAAAAGTATATTTATTGAAGAAAATTTTTAATTTTTGTTATTGATTTTAAAAAATCTAATTATTTGATAAACTAGATCATAGCTTGAATATCAATAATTGAAAAAAAAAAAAATTGATCCTTAACTTTATGATCCACCCTTACAAATTATAAATCACATGAGCAAAATTGATTAACCCAAGTCCCAAAACAAGAAATCTACACACTAAAATCAAACACTTCTCTATTTGAGTGAGTTTGAAACTCAAAGCTGAAAAACTTAAAAAGTGATGAAAATAAGTGATAAAAATTACATATGTGAAATTGTGATTTATAAAAACTAATAGGAAAAATATTCACATCTAATTTGGGGTTGTATCAATTTAAACTTGAACTAATAATTTTAAGAATTGAATGCACCGACGATTTTAATTTATACCCTTCATTATATTTTGTTTGGATAAATATTGGGAGAGACTTATAATTTTATCTACTAAACTTGAGAAATCGTCAGAAATAATACGTTTAAGTTTTCACCTTACAAAACTAACACGCTTTTTGAAAACTCGCTAGAATAGTTTTTCTCGGTACATCTCGTTCAATATCGGTCGCTGAGATTTTGTTAAAAGAAAATAAGTTTTTCTAACTTATCAATTATTTTGAACCTTCTCGGTACATCTCAGCAGAATTACACACCAAGATTTACTAATTTTTCCAAATGTTATGTAATTTTTCCAAATCTTTCCAAAATTAAAAAATCACATTACCAAATATTAAACAATTTGGAGAAATTTGAAAGATAATTGGTAAATTATTTAGATAATCGGTAACTCAATTTTGAAATTCGTATAATTATGTAGATCTCGGTGTTAATCCCAACCAAAATAACACCGAGATTCTATATATTTAGGTTTTTTTTCGGTGAAACCGAGCATAATTGACACTAAAATTTGATATATTTGAGCTTTTTCGATGGAATCTCAGGTAGGATTAACACCGAAATTCAATATATATCCCAAATCTTACCCAATTTTTTGCAAAATTTGATCTTTCCCAAAATTTTGAAAATGACCGTGCAATCATCTTGAATCAATTTGAGAAATCTATTTTGATAATTGGAAAACCCATTTGAAATTTTGAAAACTCATACCATTGTGAAAATATAAAATTATACTAAAGATTTGAAAAATTACAAAATAATTTGATATAAGATTTAGTAAAGATAACTTAATTAGGAGAAATTTCAAAAGATATAAGATTTGGTATAGGGTTTGGGAAGATTATATAAAAAATTAGCAAATATGTGTAATCTGACGAGATGTACCGCCCAAAACAATCGATAAGTTGGAAAAAAATTATTTTTCTAACTAAATCTCGGGTAAGATGGATGAGAAAAATTATTCTAACGAATTTTCAAAAAATGTGAAAACTTAAAAATGTTATTTCTGACAATTTCCCACTAGACCTCCATAAACAAATCAATTTAGACTCTCAATTAAGATTTTCTTTGAAAATTGGTCATATATCATTTAAAAAAACTCTTGTAAGAATCAAATACATAGACGATTTTAAATATAATCTTAATAAGAAATCTAAATTAATTCACTTATAACAATTTAGAAGTTTAACCAAAAGAATTATATGTTTCACTTTCACACGATAGTTTTTTAACTAAGTCAAAAGGAGAGTATTAATTAATTAGGACAAATATCAATTTATACCCTAAACTTTTTGGATTGTATCAATTTAAATCCTAAACTATGAATTGTATCAATTTAAATCTTAAATTTTTGGGTTGCATCAATTTAAATCTTGGATTTTAGGATTTGTATCAATTTGAAACTCAAACAAATAATTATATCAATTTAAACCATGAACTTTCATAGATGTATCAATTTAAACCCTAAACTTTCATAAATATATCAATTTAAACTCGAAACAATATAAGTTGATACAATTACGAAGATTCAGGATTTAAATTGATGCACTTGTAAAAATTCAAAGTTTAAATTGATAAAATTATTAATTTAAGATTTAAATTGATACAATCTCCAAAGTTCAGAATTTATTGATACAATCCAAAAAGTTTAGAATTTAAATTGATACAATTATCAATTTAAGATCTAAATTGATACATCCAAAATCCAAAAATATAAAGTGATATTTACCTTAATTAATACACTTTTAAAAAGTTTATAATTTAAATGGATACAATCAATAATTCACAATCTAAATTTATACAACCCTCAAAGTGATTATCTAACATTTTCAACAACTATTGCTAGGACAAATTGCAAATGAAACACTAGCTTGTTTTCTAATTTCTTTTTTTTCTTTTTCTTTTCTTTTCTTTTCTTTTTTTTCAAAAAAAAAAAAAGAAAGAAAGAAAGAAAGAATCTAGTTGTTACTTTCAAGCTTATTGATTGATTGTCTTAAAAATATCATTGCACATAACTTGCAAGTTGCAAGTCAACTCCATCTGGGTGAGGAGAAATTTCAATTCTAGCACTATTCTTCCTTTAAATATGTCTGAAAAGGTTTACAATCAATATAATATGAAAAATAGGGGTAAAAAACAATAGTTTAAAAAAAAATCCAAAACTTCCTAAGATTCTATAGAAACTAAACACTCTATGTTACTCTAAATAAAGATCCTAAAATTGCATATCCATGGTACAATGGCCTTTTCAACAGCATCATCATGGATTTCTCAGTGAATAGAATTCATTCAAATCCAGATTTCATTGGATCCAACAAGCTCAAGTTTCGAATTTCTTCCACGAACATAGATGAAACCTGGCACGAACCTTCTTGATGCTTCTCTTTGCTTCAAAGATCCCTTCCAAGTACTTTGAAGTTGAGTTTCAAAATTTACATCTTCACAAAACTATAAAAAGAAAATTGCAATTGAGAGATATTGTCAAAAACCAAATATTACAATATGAAGAACACAAAACAAACATATATGGAAGAATCCTGAGAAGGAAAAGAAAAGAGGGGGGAGGGGTGTTGTTGGTTGAGGTTAATAGGTGAAGCCCCAGAACATACATTGCAAGAGATTATGTCACCACTGAACTAATCTGCATCGTTAGGAGTGATGGTCTTTCTTCTTTTTCCTCTTATTCTTTGGCTTCACGGCATCTTTCAAAGTTTTCTTCCCGTTATCTTCTGACAAAGTTTTAGCAGCAGCAGGAGGTAAATTTGTCTGATCAACTTTGGTTTCTTGTTCGTCAACCTCAGTCTCGGAGGACATCATTTCATCGCTCGGGTTCTCTTTTTTTGTCACAGTTAGATTTCCTGCAGCAAGCCAGCATAAGAAAAGGCAGACTGAAATGGAAGAGAATGATTTTGCAAGTTGATTTTTATAAACAATGAACTTTCGACTGCTGGATGCCATGAGCATATTTGGTTTCTAAGAGGGCCCAAATTAAGATGAAAAAGCAGAAAATATATCAAGATAAAGTTGTTCTTTTCACTCAGTAAGCCTGCAAATGCACTACAGTATACTTCCATATTTATTTACCCGATCCAACAAAATGCAACTACATGGATTGAACTCCCATCATTACCAGTAAACAAATGCAGACACAAAAAAGGGTGGGAAGGAAGCTATGCTAGTGTATGATGACTAAATTGAAACTAAGCCAATAAAAGAACAAATTCTACTGAATAACATCTAATCTGCTTAGATATTTTGTTCCTGAAATAGATATGCCACCTAGGAAACAATCATGAAGTTAGATAAGCATAGGAATAGTCCTTCCAGCTCTTCCACAGTTTTTGTGCCCCCTCTCTCTATCTTTAGAAGAACAGAAAAGGAGTTTGTTGAATTGAATTGATTTTCATCCATCCTCAATTGAATTGATTTTCTCATGAATTTTACTTTGATCAGCTTTTCTAAGATTTAGCCCGATCAGGAGTTTGTTGTTCAAAAAGTCTTCAAACTAACCATTCCAAAATCATAATGCATGTAAATTTTCCAGTTGCTTTGGTAGTCTTATTTCACAATCCTCAAGGGAGTGGGCATGGTCTTTTTTTTTCCTGGGCTCAACGCAACATTTGGAGCAGAGAGATTCAGGTCTTTTAACCTCTTGGTCAAAGGCATACGCCTTAACCAATTGAGCGATGCTTGGGTTGGTAACATGTAGTTAGCCTCTATAAAATAAAATAAAGCATATTTTAATTAATCAAAATTAAGATTCAATCAAAAAGATGAATCACGTTGAAGTATTAATTGTTTATGCCTATAACATCTCTATCTCAATGTGCATTCTTCTTTCATGCTCTTTATATGACTTTTCTGCATTATTGACACAAGATAAAGTAGTTATTCTTCCTAATGCTTTTAGCCATAATTGCAACAAGTTTCCCTCAAGACAGCCATAAAGCACGAGTTTTAAAGCTTTTCTGCATCAGTTGGCGTCAACATTGAAAACTAATTAAGAAAACATCCATACTTAACTCATATATACTACAGGGAAAAATGGATATGGAGCAACTGTTTCAGAGAATCATATAAAAATGATTTTTTTAAAAAAAAAATTAAAGCAAGAGAAATTATAGGGTCTCAGTGAAGTACCACGTGAAGCTAATGTAGCTTTCAAGAAATCTGAATCAACACCTTTGGAGTATGGGTCCCTGGAAAAAAAAATAGAGGTTGAGAAAAAAATTCTGAAGACAACACTATCAGATGGCATGTATATTAATGTACGATATTTGATCACAAAAATTCAGAGTTTATAACTGAGATTTTCTTTTTGGGAAGAACACATTAAATAACAGAAAAAGTCCTATTGTTGGGCACATAAATTGGTTAAAACTTATACGTAACCATAATCAAGGTAACACCTTACCAGCACGAAGGCCCCCCAATGAAATTCTTAGCATCAAAATCTCTCTTGTTTAATTGTCCTTGATTTGTTGATACATCACTCTTAATACTCCTGCTTGGACTGGCGATACTCTCTTCAGAATTCAATTTCAATCTGTCGGAAACATCATTGATACTCTTTCGACCATCGGATATGCCTTGGCTATGCTTCAGATTAGCTGCACCTTCGCCAACATCCAAATTAACAGAAGGGTGACGCTTAATCTTCCGCAATTGTCTAGCTGAATTGTGAGTCTCAACCTAACATAAAGTCATGGTGGAAATGAGTAAAAGGGGAGGTCCTATATATATTACCCACAAAATATACAAACAAAAGAAAATAATTGTCTCCATCATATAGCATAAGAAAAAAATATTAAATTATATTTCCCAAAAAGTACTAATTTTAATAATGGTTATAGGAAGCATTATTCAATGAAAACCCAACAGCATTATCTAAAATAAAGAACACGAAAATAAGAAATAGTAAAAAGACTCATACTATCGGGACATGGTGGAGGAGGTGCTCATACATCCCCCTCCCTTGGGGATGTATTATTTAGAAGGTTCTCACTACTTTGAGGAAGCCATAGATCAAGATAGACAAAGGAATCTTCAGAGGTTCATAGAAATCTTAGCAAAAAGGTTTCAAATGCCTTCACATTTCAGTGCCTCTAGGTGTTCTTCTTCGGAGTGTCTTACAAGTTAAACTAGGGCAAATTGCAAAAATCACCTTTGAAGTATGATAGTAGTTACAATTACACCCTCAAACTTTCAACTGTAAAAATTGGGGCCTCAAACTACTACAAGTATTAAAATTGGACCCTCAAACTAACAATAGTTGTAGCAATTGGACCCCCAAATGATAAAAATTGAACCCTCAAACTTATACAATTGTTACAATTTCTACAATTATGCAAGTATAAAATTCTAATTTTAACACTTGTATAAGTTTGAGTAAGGCTCCTAGTTAGGAATATATTGGGATAATTAGTATGATTAGTAGTAAGGAACATTCTAGTAATTAGTCATTAAGTTTGTTAAGGGAGAGAGTATGACTAGGGGTGTGAAGAATTTAGAAGAGTGTTTGGCTCTTGGAGAGAGGATTATCAACCCTCTAGAATGTGTTGAGGAGTTTGTTCATCTATCTTTACTTGTTCTAGATATTATCTTGATATTGTATTAAGAAATTTTCCTTCAAGTAAATATATAATCACAAGGGAGTTTGTCTTGTGAATTTCTAGGATATTGCTGTTTTTGTTGGGATTTCCTATTTGCAAAAAGAAGAATCCTAACAAATTGGTATCATAGCTTGTTCAATCATCATTTTAATAATGGATCTTGATCGAAGGAATGAAACACTGTTAGAGATATAGAGAGAAAAGAAAGCATTGCAACAAAGGATCAAGGATTCTCTGCAAAGAAATAGAGAAAGAAGAGGGAAGACTAACGGCTATCGAAGCAGAGAAAGAAGAATCGACTAAGAAAAAGTCAGAAAAATAGATAACGCTCGTGTCGGGTGTTGAACCTGAAATTTCTAGTCAGCTTACAGTCGGAAGTGTGTTTATAGAAGGATTTTCACAAACGCGCAAGGCATCGAGGACGAAGGAATGTTGTCAAGCTCTACTGAGAGGAAATCGCCACTGAAGATAGTAGTGAAGGAAGGTGAATCCAATGAAACCAGCAAGAATGGCAAGAAGATAAAATCGATGGAAACAAAAGAAAAGAATGGAAGGAGATGAAGAGCTCCAAGGCAGAGGGGAAGAAAGAAAGAAGAAGATGGTGCTCGAAGATGGAGGAATCAGAGGAAATGGGTCATGAAGAAGACGAAAGAAGAAGCATCGCCTGATTGTTAGTGTCCATGACTAGCAACGACGAAGGGTGAGATGATCGAAGAAAAGGAGATGGTGCAAGTGGAACTCCAATCAAAGGAGGCAGAAGCATCAAAGAGGAGACAAACATTATTGACGAGAAGGCGAGGAGGCAAACGGATGAAGAAAAAGGAGTCGTCGAGGATTCAGTGGCTTAGATGGCAAAGAGATCGAAAGAAATGTTGGTTTAGCAGTTGCAAGTTCCAAGAGAGGAGATAAGAGCGATGAAGACTATTGTCAGAGGAGATGGCATAAGTAGTCGGAGATGATGAATAATCGACATGGATAGGTTGAGGCTGAGTTGTGAAAGAAGAATTGGGGAAGATGGCATGGACAGTTCCAAAGGCCGAGGGGTATCCAAGTTAGATCCAAAAGCAAAGGGGACGTCCACCAAGGCCAACGACGAAAGGGAAGGTGGTTGACGGTGAGTACAACCTGGTGGTTAATGGTAGAAGAAGTCGCGATGACAGAAGGAAGGGAGCAATTGCATGACAAATGGGGACCACTAATGTGTCAAAAGCTAACGAGAAAAGCAATTAAATGGGAAGGGAAAGCCAACCGGAATGTTATGGGCTTAATTTGTTTGTATGGGCTAAGTGAGTTTGAAGCTTTGGAGGCCCATGATTATATTTTTACGTCAAGGAAAATTCAATGATACAATATCAAGATAATATCTATAACAAGTAAAGATAGATGAACAAACTCCTCATCACATTCGAGAAGCTGAGAATCCTCTTTCCAAGAACCAAACACTCTTCTAAATTTTTTACACCCCTAGCCATACTCTCTCCCACTATTTATAACCCAAAAACCTAACAAACTTAATGATTAATTACTAGAATGTCTTTTACTACTGATAATACTAATTGTCCCAATATATTCCTAACTAGAAGCCTTACAATTAAAAGTTTAAGGGTGCAATTGAAACTACCACCACATTGGGGGGTTTGCAAAACTAAAACACGTGGAGTGTCTCATAAGTTAAAACTATCCTCTGTTGTTTAATTTATATTAGAGTATTACGTAATTTTGTTTTACAGTTCTCTTCAACCTTATCCATTTTCTTTTTGTTCCTTTGTGTAGGCCATCTTTTCATTCTTCAAGGGCCTTCCTTGTGTACTTCCATTCAGCTTAACCAAGCTGATTTCTTATCCAAAATTATAGATATTTGAAACACAAGGCAATGATTTTTCCCTAAGCAAAATGGAACTAACTGTAGAGAAGCAGAAGTCAAGTTAGCTACCATAACTACAAGAGGTAAAACAAGGGAAAACAGAGTAGGATGCTACATCATTAAGTCTTATTCAAAAAGAATCTCACTGCATTTTTTATTTTAGTTGTAATATCACCAGCTTTGACACAAGCAATTCGCAGACATTGCATGATCACACTCTGAAGTACACCCTCTCCTCCTGCTTTTTGAATAGCGCAAACATCATTATTAGCATTAAGTGTGACGGTCATTCTTCCTCCCATAACGGCCTCTTCATAGTGAGTTGGATCTATCACCTGCACAGCACCCCAAAATTAGGAAAACCCTGCTATATAACTGAACTCTTTACAGAACACATTGAAATAACTTGAGCTTACCAGAGTGCTCTCACTACGAAAAAATGCAAAGGTTACTGCAATAGGGAGATGATGTATGATCAATGGAAGTGGCTCCCTAACCTGTCAAATAGCAACGTCCCTGTGATACATTCAAGGAACAGGCAGCTAGGATAGAATATAAACCCAAATGCTATTGTTTGTTTCACAAGAAAATAAATAAATCTAAGACCATGGATAAACATGTGGATGTCAAAGCAGAAAATTTGACGTTTACAATACATAAAACTGCTCAGATATGGGATAGTTGTGTTTGTATATAACATCATGTATTTAAGTAGATAATGTCACATCCTTTGAACAGGATGCACGTCAAGTTAACTTCCATGAAAATTTTGAAGAGCTTACCTCAGGGGGATGAACTATCACTTCCTGACCATCATCTCCCCCCAATGAGCATTCAGGTCTTCGAAAAGTTGATAAAGCAGCCAAAGCAGCAATATTAGCCGCATCCACAAGGTTTCTGCTTGCAGGATTGTTAAAAACCATAAATTAGCATCATTATAGCAATATGCAAAACCAAATAAAATAAAAGTTCAAAAGCTTACCCTCCATTATCTAAAATGTGGAGATCAACTCGGATGGCCCACACAGATTTGCCAGAAACAACACAAAGTGATTCCATATCCACTGCCCTACTCTCCCTACATTAAAACCTCCAACCTTAGATTACTGTTTATGGATTGATGTAATAGGTTACTTGTTGACTGTGAAGCTCGAGAAAAGGATAGTGCTCAATTTATTCTCTATCTACTATTTAGTCAACACAACAGGATTTAGATTGATAGTAAGAGAACCAAAAAGATAATTACCGCAGACCACGGTCTATTACACGCCCCAACTCGACAGCAGACTCTCCTGGACGGCCAGGCTCAAATGAGGGATCAGCCATAGGAGAAAACTCAGTATAGATAGAAAGAGTGCCCTCATTAGGACGATCCCTATATGGTTGAACTATCTGAGCAGTCACAAAGCCCATTACGTGTGTTTGGCCAAGCTGCACCTCTGAAGAACCATCATCCCTGCACAAAATTCATTATTACCACCAACAACAAAAAAACACACCAGAAAGGGAAAATACATAGTATGAAAGAAAACAAAACGTAAGAGAAACATTACTTGCCAAAGTTGATGGTGAGATTACGGTAGTCAAATGGGCGACGACCATCAACCCTCAAATCCGAAAGAAGGGCGGTTTCAATGAATTTCTTTTCGTTCGCAGAGAGACGCCATGTATTGGCTAATCGCTGCTCCATTTAGTGCACCCTTTTTCCTGCGACTTCAAACTATAACATTAGAGAGGCATTATGTTAAGGTGATGAAGAAGAGCACACCACAGACTAAAACAACCCAACAATTGAAGGAACAAGTAAGGATTTCCCATGCGTCTGATTTCGTAACGACCCAACTTCCTATGTAACACCCCCAAACTTTATATTGAATTAAGGAAACATTACCAAAGCTTTTACCTAATTAACACAAGTTCAACATTAAGAGACAATTGAAACAAACTAACATACTAATTTTTGCTCGAAGAACCTGAACAATACTAAAAAATTTAAAACTTACAACATTAAACAGAACAACAGAACACCTGAAATAACTAATATGATCCAAACTTAACTTAAAGGAAACATTCTAGTTAAACCGCTAAGGACAACTCAGTTAAGAATAACAATAACAATCCAACACTAAATTTCCAACCCACACTTAATGATAAAAAACAAGAGAATGAATTAGTAGTAAGTTCACACCAATCACCCAACTATAAAAAGCAAATGAAAATGATTTAGGGTTGTGTATTTCAAGTTTGGAAGTTGAAAAGTTGTTGCGAGATATTGCAAGATAAAAACAATACTTGAACAATTATCTAAAACATGTCTAAACCTATCCTAAATCACCTATAACACATAAAAATGAGTTCCAGTTGAGTGTTTCACGTTTGGAAGTTGTTGCATAGACCTAAAAAGGTAGCTAAAAACTGTCCATATTCACCCTAAATCACCTAAAACATATATAAAAATGAGTTCGAAATCATCGTTTCAAGTTTGGAAGTTGTTGCAATATGTTGTGAGTCAGAACCTAAAATGATATTCCAAACCTTCCTAATGTCTTCTATACCCACTCTAAATCACTTAAAAGATGCATATAAATGTGCCACAATGAGTTAAAAGTGGTGGTTACAAGTTTTTGTGCTTGGGTGAGATATTTGAAAGATAAAAAAATAACACCTAAATGTGGAGCAGCTGTTGTTTTCACAGAATAAAACTAACCAACAATGGTATTCACAAGAAGCAAAGAAAAATAAACCTTACTCTTCCATTTTGACAGCAAATATAAATATAAAAATCACAAAACTCAATTATAACAAAATCAGAAACCTCCAAAAAAATACAACAAAAATCAGCAGAGAATAAACTTAAAGAAAAAAGAACAGAAATCAGTAAACAACCCAAATTTCTAAAAGAAGTAGAAATTTTATCACAATTCAAAATCAAGGTTTAAGTTCCTTACAACAGTTGAAGTTTGAGTAAGAAGTTGCCAAGAAGTTGTTGTCCACGTCGCTGAAACGCGTGTTCACAGTTGTCCACGTCAAGGAAACGCGCCGCTGCAGCGGCTGTCCAACCCGTCGATCTTTCTGCCACCGTCCGAGTGCTGCTGCCAGGACTTGTGCGCAAGGGAGAGGGAATCGTGAAGAGAGGGAATGCAGAACAATTCAAGTTTTAGGGCTTTTAGTAAGGGACAATTTAGACATTTCAAATATTCATTTGTCCCAAAAAATAAATAAAAAATAAAAACTGCACGTCTTATGGCTCTTACTAGGATGTTCAAAAAATCTGATGACCCAAAAAAATTGATCAATCCAACTTGTGCAGTTTGGTTGAATTATCAACTCATTTGGATTGAATTTGGTTCAAATAAATAAAATTTTGAGTTTGGTTGGTTCATGATCACCTAATATAATCCAAAATAACCTGAATTTATTATTAACTTTAAAATATATATATATATTTTTAAAATATATATATATTTACTTATAACACAATTATGTATACTGATTTTAATTTTATTTAATTTTAATATTTTTTTAATAATTTATTCTTCAACAACTCTTAAAAATAATTTCTTTGTACTTTAAAAAGAAAATTCTCTATATAAATTGAAATTGAGTTGTTAATTTTAATTTAATATATGAAAATAATTAAATTAGATTTTTACATATTTATGTTTTGCTTCTTTTTAGAACAAAATTTTAAATAAATGACCCGATTAACCCAAACCAACCCAACCCAACCATAAACACCCCTAATTCTTACCGCACCCGTGTCAATTAAGCTATGTTCAATTTGGCTTCTTTTAATAATTAAAAGTTTGGGGTTATGTGGGAACATGTTAAATTAAGGGATTATTAGTTCTTGAGGTTTTTGTTTTTGTTAAGTTTAAATCATATTTTAGTCCTTAAACTTTGAATCTTGTTCTAGTTTGGTCCCCAAACATTCAAAAATGTTCATTTTATTCCCTAAATTTTTTTAAAAATTATTTATTTTGGTCTCTACTGTTAAATTATGTTAACTCTTCAATAGAAATGTGAAAGAGCTTGTATTTTTGAATGACTAGACTCTAGATGCATTGAGTAAGATGAATGTGAAATAAAATGCCAACAAACGATGTACACTAAAATACAAAACGACCAAAATTTTGAACTAAAATTCTTTTTTAAATTCTTCCGCTTTGTCATTTATTCAAAACTGAAACTCTAAATTTTTTAGCATAGCTAACTTTGGTAGTCTAGTCATCTAAAAATATAAGTCACTTAGCTATTTTGTAAAAAATTTAATAAAATCTTAATATATTATTGACTAAAATAAACACTTTTTAAAAGTTTAAGGATTAAACGATCATTTTTAAAAGTTTAAGAATTAAAATAAAATAATATTCAAAATTTAGGGACTAAAGTACGTTTTTTAAAATTTAGGGACCAAAATATAACATTATTCAAAGTTCAGGGACCAATATAAGATTTAACTTTTTTTGTTATTATATAATATTTTGATTGTTTAATGGTAACTTGTTTGGATTAAACCTTTAGATTTAGATTTTATATATAAGTAATTTGATAGCTGCAAATTTTGAGTAATTTTTTAAATTCAAATTGTAAGTGAAATCAATCCTATAAAAAAAAGGTCGAGAAATTTAACTATTGAGTAATTATTTAAATTAATTATATTTTTAAAAAATAAACGAGAAAAAAGAATTTGATCCTGTGAAATTGATAAATTTTGCACTGGTGGAGAATGAAATGGGAATGGATACAGAGAAGTCATCCCTAATCTCAATCCATATCGTGTAAACTTTACCACTAAGAGAGATTAGTTTAAATAATAAAATCACTAAAGATATTTTTAAATATAACAAAATGACAACACGAAATTTTGTGTATTTATAGATAAATTGGCCATTTTACTATATATTTGATCTTTTTGTTTCAAAATTTTAGATTTAATTTGAAGTTTTTTTTTTTTCAATTTCAAAAAAGAAACCACTCAAGTTTTCAATTAGATCTTTCCTCCCATCTTTTAGGTCTCGACTCTCTATTTTGGATTAATATTGGAAAATAAAAGTACATGTTGAATTAATAAATCCAAATTATTTCCTTTTTAAATAAAATAAAATTTGAAAATGGAAAAAATTATATATTTCTTATATTTATTTATTACTAAACTCAATGTTATTTTAATTCTAAAAACCTTTTAAAATCACATATCTTCATTTTTTCCTTTATTTTTTTAATTTCCTTAATCTTGTTTCGATTTTAAAATCCAATGTCTTTATCTCTAGCTCCACCTTCACGCCACCTTCGGTAAGTAAGTTTCTTTTTCCCTCTCGGTGCAATAGATCTCACCTTTTCACCAACTTTTGTTATGTTGTATAACTCAATCTAAGGCATGACAAAAAAAACAAGATTTGTAATTGTTGAATGAGAAATTTTGGACCAATCACAAGTCACCGTTGTTTGCTAAATTAACGATGAATTTCTAAATCATTGACTTTGGGTCCAATTGGAAGTTGACACATGTCCCGAATTGAATCAAGTTTCGATGACATCACGCGTGAATCAGATGATATTAAATTGGTCCAAGTTGATATTACTATTTAGGCTTAAAGTCCAAACTACAAAAAAAAAAAAGTTGAATTGGACCCAAATTCCAGATCAGGCCCAAAACCAACTAATTAGGCCCAAGGCTCAGACCCATGGACCAACCAAGCCCACGAAGCCCACCTGAGAACTCTATAAATAGAGAAGTTCCCTTCATTTGTAAGGGCAGCATTTTCAACACTCAGGAGACCCAGAGAGAATTCACTAACAAGCAGATGACTCCCAGGACTCCTGAAACTGCACTCCTAAAAGGCAGAAGACCTTTCCTTTGAAGAGACAAATACTCTTCTAAGACTTCTACTTCAAGCTTCCAAGACTCCTGAAGCTACACTCCTATAAGGCAGAAGATCTTTGAAAACATAAATACTCTTCCAAGACTTCTACTTCAAGCTTCCAAAATCCCTGAAGCTGCACTCCTATAAGGCAGAAGACCTTTGAAGATACAAATACTCTTCCAAGACTTCGACTTCAAGCTTTCTAGACTCCTGAAGCTGCACTCCTATAAGGCAAAAGACCTCTGAAGACACAAATACTCTTTCAAGACTTCTACTTCAAGCTTCCAAGACTTCTGAAGCTGCACTCCTATAAGGTAGAAGACCTTTGAAGACACAAATACTCTTCCAAGACTTCTACTTTAAGCTTCCAAGACTCCTGAAGCTGCACTCCTATAAGGCAGAAGACCTTTGAAGACACAAATACTCTTCCAAGACTTCTACTTCAAGCTTCCAAGACTCCTGAAGCTGCACTCCTATAAGGCAAAAGACCTCTGAAGACACAAATACTCTTTCAAGACTTCTACTTCAAGCTTCCAAGACTTCTGAAGCTACACTCCTATAAGGCAGAAGACTTTTGAAGACACAAATACTCTTTCAAGACTTCTACTTCAAGCTTCCAAGACTTTTGAAGCTGCACTCCTATAAGGCAAAAAATCTTTGAAGACATAAATACTCTTCCAAAACTTCTACTTCAAGCTTCCAAGACTCCTAAAGCTGCACTCCTATAAGGCAGAAGACCTTTGAAGACACAAATACTTTTCCAAGACTTTTACTCCAAGCTTCCAAGACTTCTACTTCAAGAACGTTCGGTGCTTTCCTTCTCCAAGTCAAGCATATTCACCCAACTGAGAGAGAATCAAAGGATCAAATATTAAAGATCGAACCACATCGCATCAAATCAACACCAACTCAAGTTCAACTCCACGAAACACGTTTCTTCGGAAACCTCGTGCAAACAAATTCCGACACAAAACAAGACTCAATAAAAGAAAGGCAAAAAGATGACACGAAAGCTTAAGCCTGCTAAGAAAGAAGACAAAGACTTCCCTCAATTTCGACGGCCGGCAACTTCGGCAGAATTTCTCCCAATAAGCTTTCTCAATAATCATCTAGAGAAAGTATCAGAAGTTATTGCATGTCACACTGTCGGCATAGTGGAAGTTGACAACAATCATGTGACTGCTGAAGAAGTCAAAGACTCCGAAGAAATGAAGCAAAGAACTTCTGTCTTCGATCGTATTAAGCCTTCAAGTGCTCGATCTTCAGTCTTTCAAAGATTGAGTATGGCCACGGTAGGAGAAGAAGACCAATGTCCAACGACTACTTCTGCTCAAAATTCAGCCTTCAAAAGGCTAAGTATATCCACATCAAAGAAAGATCAACCTCTAGCATCTGTTTTTGATCGTCTTAAGACAACAAGCGATCAACGTAAAGGAAGGATGAAAATCTTGAAGCCAACGTCATTCCATGAAGAAAACAATGACGAAAATATTCACAGTCGTATCCATTCATGCATGAAGAGGAAATTTTCTGTTGACATAAGTACAGAAAGTTCCTTGATAGTGAAGCCAAAACTCATCATATTAACGAATCCTACAAGTGAAGAGGATAATCAAAACCATGATGAAATAAGAGCTTCTAAAGTTTAAATGAAGAAGCTCCTCATCGCACAGCCTAAACTGCATGATGCTCCTAGCCCACATGAGCTTAAAATGTGAACGGCCCAAAAAAAAATTGTATGAACTACGTTACGACTTGATCCCTTTCGGTACGTAGGCAACTTAAAGTAATTTAAGTTCAGTCGCGCATAAAAAGAAAAAAAAAATCTCTTTGAACTACATTATGACTTGATTCCTATCATTAAGAAGGGTATGTAGGCAGCTTGAAAGAAACTTCAAGTTCAGTCCGGTTAAAAAAAAAAAAATTTGAACTACATCATGATTCGATCCCTTTCTTTAAAGGTATGAAGGAAATTTAAAGAAATTTAAGTTTAGTCCATCAGAAGAGGTACCACAACCACCTAAGTATAATACTACAAGATTGATGTTAATCATCCCCGTCAAAGAATGACACTTTAGATTGAAGATGTTCATCCCTATTGGGGGCAACACAATGGGTTGAAGATGTTCATCCCTCGTAAGGAGCCAACACAGTAAATAAAAGGAACACACATGGAATGCGCTTCGCTTCCTCTTTAAAAGTAAACTTATATGCTCCTCCATCTTCAAGTTTAGAGGCTCCATTGATGCTTCATCTTCATGCTCAAAATCACAAAGTCTAGCCTACTGCCAAAGCTTCATGCTTCATCAAACTCAAATGCGAAGAATTTGTCGATGCTTTGTCAAACTCAAGTGCGAAGGTCTCGTCGATGCTTCTCCATATTTAAGTTCAAAGGCTTCATCGATGCTTCTCCATCTTTAAGTTCAAAGGTTTCGTTGATGCCTTTCCATCTTTAAGTTCAAGATTGGCATTCATGGCCCTACTTCCATCTTCAAGTTAAAGGTCGATGTGCATGACTCCGCCCCATCTTCAAGTTCAAGGTCGGTGTGCATGGCTCGGCTCCATCTTCAATGACTCGGTCTACAAAATCATGACGCAGCTTCGCTTCATCTCCAAACTAATGACGCGGCTTCACTTCATCTCCAAGTCGTGGCGTGGCTTCGTGTCATCTCCAAACTAATGACACGGCTTCGCTTCATCTCCAAGTCGTGGCGTGGCTTCGTTTCATCTCAAAACTAATGACGCGGCTTCGCTTCATCTCCAAGTCGTGGCGTGGCTTCGTTTCATCTTAAAACTAATGACGTGGCTTCACTTCATCTTCAAAGTTGTGGCGTGGCTTCGTTTCATCTCTAAACTAACGATGCGGCTTTTCTTCATCTCTAAGTCGTGGCGTGGCTTCGTTTCATCTCCAAACTAATGACGCGACTTTGCTTCATCTCCAAGTCGTGGCGTGGTTTCGTTTCATCTCCAAACTAATGACGTAGCTTTCCTTCATCTTCAAAGTCGTGGCATGGCTTCGTTTTATCTCAAAACTAACGACGCGGCTTCGCTTCATCTCCAAGTCGTGGCATGGCTTCGTTTCATCTCCAAACTAATGACGCGGTTCCGCTTAATCTCCAAGTCATGGCGTGGCTTCGTTTCATCTCCAAACTAATGACGAGACTTCGCTTCATCTCCAAGTCGTGGCCTAGTTTTGTTTCATCTCAAAACTGATTATGCGACTTTGCTTCATCTTCAAAGTTGTGGTGCGGTTTCGTTTCCTCTCCAAAATATTGGTACAACTTCACCACTTCTCTAAAATTTGTGTAACTTCGCTTCCTCTCCAAAAATGTGGGTGTGGTTACACCTCATATGCGAGGACGACTCTAGTCCATCCGGCTCCACTTCATATGCGAGGACAACTCTGGTCCGTCTGGCTCCGCCTTGTACGCGAGGACGACTCTAGTCCATCCGGCTCCACTTCATATGCGAGGACAACTCTGGTCCGTCTGGCTCCGCCTTGTACGCGAGATCGACTCTAGCCAACCTGACTCCGTTCAAAATCTTGATGGCACATTCTTCTCATCTTCAAGGTTTAATGGCATATCTGCCTCATCTTCAAATACTCAATGGCATATTTCCCTTATCTTCAAATTTTGATCAAGGAGTAACATAACAAGGCAAACCTTTCGAGGATCCTCCCTAGGGTGATCGAATGGGAGAGTTGTATGCCTTTGCGGGGCCCTTTACCATGACGATCAGGATACACGAGCGACGCTACAAGGTAGACCTTCCCGAGATTCTCCCTAGGGTAATCAAATGGGAGAGTTGTAAGCCTTTGTGGGGCCCCTCTCATGACAATCAGGATACACAAGTGATGCTACAAGGTAGACCTTTTTGAGATCCTCCCTAGGGTCATCGAATGGGAGAGTTGTAAGCCTTTGCGGAGCCCATCCTATGACGATCAAGATGTACGAATGGTGCTACGAAGTAGACCTTTACGGGATCCACCTAAGGTGATCGAATGGGAGAGTTGTAAGCCTTTACGGGGCCCCTCCCATGACGATCAGGATACACGAGCGCACCAAAGACGGGTCGATGAGATTAAAAAAAAACTTGTTTTGTTGTACTCCTTTGGTTGCACCGTAACTCCTACAAAAAAATAGTAGGAGGGCAAGTTAGTAAAAAAAATAATAATAAAAAAAAGAGAGCAAAAAAAAAAAAAAAAAAAAAAAGAAAAAAAAAAAATATATATGAAAACAAAAAAGGAAGGGAAGCCTTAATTCCCCATCTTTCCTTCTTTCTCCCTTCTCCTCACTTACAGCTTCCTACTGCAATTCAAGGCTGATTTGCAATCCGAGTCCGATTGACAAAGGATGTAAAGAACGTAAGATCGAAAGAGAATCACAATTCAAACTGCAAAGGACGTAAGAACGAAGGAGATCACACTACAAGATGAAGAAGAGCATGCGTCCTGCCAGTATTTATATATCTAAGTTCGATGGGATTTTTTCTACTAATAAGTTGAAATCTAATAAAATCACGGGTTACTCGAACTGAATACTGTTTATTTTGTTGTGGAACTCCGATTCTTGCTGAAATTAGTTAAGAGTCAACAAAAAAGATCATGCTCGATTGGAGGCTGCCAGAATTAGGGGTCACGGTGGAGTTTTGAATCCCAAATTCAACGACGAGGAGTTTTAAGCTTACGACTTGAGAGAATCTGGCATAAGCCAACAGTATGGAGAAGGAAATCTCGCTAAGGCTGGTATCGCTAGCCACAAAGCAGACGGTTGCCTGAGATAAAAAAAAAAAAGAAAAAAATATTAATAATAAATAATAATAATAAGAATAATAAAAAGGGAGAATCTCGCTCGAAATCCTCTCGCTGATCTCGCTCTCTCCCACGATCTCGCTCTCTTCAGTGTCGGACACTCTCTCCAAAATCTTGCTCTCTCCACTCTCTCTCTCTCTCCCACTTTCTCGTTCACAATCTCGCTCTCTCCACTCTCGCTCTCTCCCACTTTCTCGCTCATAATCTCGCTCTGTCCCACGATCTCGCTCTCTCCAAAATCTCGCTCTCTCCACTCTCGCTCTTTCCCACTTTCTCGCTCACAATCTCGCTCTGTCCCACGATCTCGCTCTCTCTAAAATCTCGCTCTCTCCACTCTCGTTCTCTCCCACTTTCTCGCTCACAATCTCGCTCTCTCCAAAATCTCACTCTCGCTGGTGTCGCTCTCTCCCACAATCTTGCACGAAATGCTCTCGCTGATCTCGCTCTTTCCCACGATCTTGTTGGTAATGGCTTGGTATCGCTAGTAATGGCCTGATCTCGCTAGTAAGGTTGTCTTCCAAATACGTTGGCTCTCCAAAATCTCTTCCATTTAAGTTCAAATTCATATTCCATTCAGATTGGAATTAAAATCAACTGTTATTCCAAATCTCAATCTAAAGCTTTTAATCCAAATTTTTATTCTAAATTCAAGCCAGCCAAATCGAGTGAGATAAAAGTCAAATCCGTTCCAAATTAAAATTTGGCCATATCCCAAATTTTATCAATATTCGAATGGTTAACCTTGATATTGAGCTATGAATAAAATGACGAGTCAAAATTTGGCTATATTCTAAATTTTATCTCAAATTTAAATCAACCTTAGTTTTTATACTCATTTCCAAGTAAAATTGAGCATATCCCAAATTTTTATCTCAAACCAAAATTGATCAAGATTCAGTTTCACCCCAAATTCTATTCCGAATTCGAATTAAATTAAATTTGCAATTAAAGTGGAACATAAATTCTTCTTTAGTTCAAATTAAAGTTTACTTAGCGATAGTGTGTCAAACGAACAAGATTTCAAATCAAAATTTTGAGCTAAATTCTCATATTTTGATCATGATGATGCATCAAATTAAAATAGTCAAAAAATCATACTTTGATCTCAAATTACATTTTTTTCGAGATTCATCCACCCATATACGTACATAAATCTCGAAAAGGGGCATTTGTTGAATGAGAAATTTTGGACCAATCACAAGTCACCACGTCGTTTGCTAAATTAATGATGAATTTCTAAATCATTGACTTTGGGTCCAATTAGAAGTTGACACATGTCCCGAATTGAATCAAGTTTCAATGACATCATGCGGATGAATCAGATGAGATTAAATTGGTCCAATTTGATATTACTATTTAGGCTTAAAGTCTAAACTGCAAAAAAAAGTTGAATTTGACCCAAATTCCAGATCAGGCCCAAAACCAACTAATTGGGCCCAAGGGGCAGGCCCATGGACCAACCAAGCCCACGAAGCCCACCTGAGAACTCTATAAATAGAGAAGTTCTCTTCATTTGTAAGGGCAGCATTTTCTACAACCAAGAGACCCAAAGAGAATTCACTAACAAGTAGAGGACTCCTGAAGCTGCACTCCTATAAGGCATAAGACCTTTGAAGACACAAACACTCTTCCAAGACTTCCAAGACTTCTACTTCAAGCTTCCAAGACTCCTAAAGCTACACTCCTATAAGGCAGCTTCCAAGACTCTTAAAGCTACACTCTTATAAGGCAGAAGACCTTTGAAGACACAAATACTTGGACCTTTGAAGACACAAATACTTTTCCAAGACTTCTACTTCAAGCTTCCAAGACTCCTGAAGCTGCACTCATATAAGGCAGAAGACCTTTGAAGACACAAATACTCTTCCAAAACTTCTACTTTAAGCTTCCAAGACTCCTGAAGCTGCACTTCTATAAGACAGAAGACATTTGAAGACACAAATACTCTTTCAAGACTTCTACTTCAAGCTTCCAAGACTTTTGAAGCTGCACTCCTATGAGGCAGAAGACCTTTGAAGACACAAATACTCTTTCAAGACTTCTACTTCAAGTTTCCAAGACTTTTGAAGCTGCACTCCTATAAGGCAGAAGACCTTTGAAGACACAAATACTCTTCCAAGACTTCTACTTCAAGCTTCCAAGACTTCTGAAGCTACATTCCTATAAGACAGAAGACCTTTGAAGACACAAATACTCTTCCAAGACTTCTACTTCAAGCTTCCAATACTCCTGAAGCTGCACTCCTATAAGGCAGAAGACCTTTGAAGACACAAATACTTTTCCAAGACTTCTACTCCAAGCTTCCAAGACTTACAAGAACGTTCGGTGCTTTTCTTTTCCAAGTCAAGCATATTCACCCAACTGAGATAGAATCAGAGGATCAAATATTAGAGATCGAACCACATCGCATCAAATCAACTCCAACATCAACACCAACTCAAGTTCAACTCCACGAAACACGTTTCTCTCCGGAAACCTCGTGCGAACAGTAATTAATTTCTTTTTACGTCAATCAATTTTAATTTACAATGGAGGGTTTTATTTTTTCAGTTTTGGAGTTCGAAGAATTACACTGTAATTTATTCTTTTATAATGTCAATCATTAGATATTTTTTGTGTTGTTAGGTCAACCATTTATTTTAAATGGTAATTTATTCTTTTATAATGTCAATCATCATATATTTTTTTGTATTGTGAGGTCAACCATTTATTTTAAATGTTTATATCACATTTTAGTTTTTCAGGAAATTGGATATAGAAGGATGAATCAAATCCTTTTTTTTTTTTTATAAATAAAATATATTTTAAATATCAATAAAATCTAGTTTGTTATGGCTTTAAAAAATATGTATTTTTATTATATGTATTTTTATTTTGTTCTTCAAATATCCTCTATAAAAATCAAAACTTAAAATTATGGAGTAAGTGAAAAGAAATCAAAATAACTATATCTTAAAAAATCATTTTGATTTTTTTTTAAAAAAAATCACATATTTTTTAATGGGAACAAAAATAGATCGGTTCGTTTTTAAAATAATCTTAACTAACAAAATCTTCAACGTCAAAAAAGATTGATCAAAACTTTTGAAATGTGAGGTGAAAATACCAAATAAAGTATACTTTTACTTAATTTATGTATATGAAAATATTGAAAAAATAAAAGTTGATAGTAATAATAAAAACAACTTACCAATCTGCACAGACTGCAATTCGACCATACAACCTATCCAACTGCATACACGTCAGAGTAATTACAAAATTTTCATGGTTAGTCCACAACATTCAAATTCCTTTCGACTTTGATCTATTTATGGTTCACTCGTTTTAGTACCTCCCGTGAAATTTCTCAAAATTTGTGATCCATTCAAATCCAACCTTAAAAGATTCTCCGTTTTTCACTTCCATGATGACGACACCACTCAAAGCGGTGACCTTAACGCTAGGGGTGGTCATTCAAACCGCAAAAATCAAATCGAAAACTCAGTGAAACCGAAAAATGCGGTTTGAAAAAATTTTGAAACCGAAATAATTTGATTCGGTTCGGTTTCATTCTCAAAAATCGAACCGAACCGTTTTTAACTAATATATATCTATATTTATATTTTAAAAAAAGAGTAAAACCGAATTTAAAACCTTTTAATTTAAGGAACAAAACCAAATTTAAAACTAAACCGAATCGAATCGTTTTTTTAGTTAAAAAAGAATATAACATGGATTTTTTAAAAATGTCATTCGGTTTCAAATTCTAAAAAATTCGATTTGATTCGGTTTGACTATTAAATCGAACCGAATCGAACCGTTTTCACCCCTAGTTGACGCATGTCCAATACCAGAGGGAAATCAACTCGACCATTCTTTTGGCTTGAGTCTTTTTGGTCCCTGTCTTCATTAGCGTTGTACAGGTTTTGTATAGGTTTTTGTTAGAGCTACATTTGGTATGTTTCTTGGAGATTTGTGGTTTTAGGTTGTCAATTATGTGTTTTTCATCTACTTCCCAACATTAGAAGATGAACACTTGTCGAATACAAAAACGATGGATGCTTTGTCGATATTAAAAAAAAGTGAAAATCTAATTATAGTGAGAGTATTTTAGAACTTTAAAAAATCAGGAGTACGTGAGAGGAACCACTTTGCTATAATTCAAAATATTTATGCGATTTGCTATTTTTCTAAAGGAAAGTTTATTTAGTGCTATATGACTGAATTTCCCATAAGTAATCTCATTACCGTGATCAAACTATGAGTTTGAATGACTTTAAACTATTTGGTAAAGTAATCTCAATAAGTAATCACATACAACCTGAGTTGAATGAATTTAAACTAAATTTAAGGATCACAAATGTTTTTAAACTTTTTTTTTTTTCATTTCTCTTAAACATCCAAACAAGAAAATATAATTTAAGTAATATCAAATCAAATTGGTTCTAAATCCAGACACCAAATAAAGTATAATGAATAGTTTTAAGAGTATAATAGTTAGAAAGGAAAGGAGAAGGATGAATTATTTTAGTTTAGTTATGTCACAATTAAGATTTCAGGTGCTAATAATTCAAATAGTTGTTACACAATTTCTATACTTTCTTTGAAACTCCTATCAACATTAGTAACACTTTATTACTTCTTTTGTATGTTTCATGGACTTTTTAAAGATATAATAAAAAAGATGTCGAACTCATGAAAAATGTTGATAGAAATTTAATATCACTAGCATATCACTATCCATCTTCTCAATCCAATTAACCTTATTAAAAAAATAATAAAAATTATCTTAGATAATAAAATTAAGGCCCGTTTGACAACCATTTCATTTTTTGTTTTTGGTTTTTCAAAATTAAGTCTCTTTCTCCCTATTCTTTACAATGATTTGCATCTTTATTAATTACAATGGTAAAATTCTTAACCAAATTTCAAAAACAAACTTTTTAATAATTATTTTTTTTAATTTTTAAAATTTGACTTATTTTTTTTAACCATTGGTAAAAGGTGGATAACGAAGAAGAAATTTTACTTAATTTTTTTAAAAAAATAACAAAAAAATCAAATAGTTACCTACGAGTACTAAAATACTCTATTGTGGATTTTTGACGCATTCCTCAAGCATTAATATGTTGTTAACCAACATGAGCACATTTCTAAAAAAGACGAGAAATCTCTGTGACAAAATGAAATGAAATCATTAACTTTCCAAGAACTTAAGAACTTATTCATCTGCTGTGTTAGTTGTTCAGAACAAAATGAAATGAAATAATTGATTTTCCAATCAAATAAACAATGCAAATTTGAATTATGGATCCTGAAGAAACCCAAACAAATTATATAAATATTTGTTGGGCTCATGCACTGTCTATCTCTACAAATCTCACATAGAAAATTGCTCTCTTCTGCTGATGGTAACTAGAAAAATTTACACCAGTCATCTTCCCATCTATCAATCCTAATGCACATGAACTAACAATACATTTGAAAGTCCTCTAAAAGTGGTTGGTGTGGTTAAAAAATGGTACTACTTGGTGACTACTGTGTTTTTCTCAGTCGAAACTCCGTTCTCAACTTGGCTGTCAAATCCGTGGTAAGGTACTTCGATCATGGGTCGTGGCAAAGGACGACCTTGAAAGTCCTCTGGAAAGCATTCAAAATCAGGGCCGAAGTTGAACTTGACAACACAATTTGGTTGATTAGGTAGAGTGTACATGGAGGCTGCAGGATAATAGCGACCTCCGTTCAGATCCGTAAAAGCAACCCCTTGGCATACTCCGTTTTTGAAGAACGAAATTTCGCTTCCTGCATAACGAATGTTGGACACATCATGCAACTTCATAAAGGAGATGATATTTCAATCAAGATTTGAACTAGGAAAAGGGAGAAAGGAAAAGAGAATGAAAAAACACAACAGAGTTCAGGGGCATCTATCTCTAGTTTCCTGAATTCTCAATCAATCAATATATAACCAACATAACAGTTGATTCATAACGTGGAAAATGGTTGGTTATTAGATGATAATAGATGTGACCCAAAAGACAGACAGGCTCCAATTTTGGGAGTGATTAGTGCTGAAATTAAAACAAATCAGCACCCAACTGATGCAAATTCAAGTACTCAACTCAATTCAAGTAAAAGAAATGCAACCTCCTTCATTAATGACAAAATAACCAAATGGACTAACCCCTCTGCACCCTCCTGACCAAACAGCCCCCTCGCAGTCCTTCATTTCTATTATTTAATTGCACTACTGTTAATGAGCTAACTCCTCTCCCAACCCCATATATGCTCGAACTTGGAGCGTGCAAACATAAGGTGGTGGTAGGGGAAATTACTTCCCAAATGGCCCAGTTGACAGTCCAGTCAACCTTAAGAGTTAAGACAACGCATTGTAGAGGGTCAACAGGGCAATCTTAGCCTCAAGCCTAATTTTTGCCAGGCAAAGTTGGGACAAAAGGGTGATTTCTCCCAGTCCACGGATAATGGACTACTCTGTTAGGGACTTTTATGTGTGCCCTCCCTTGACCCACTTCTTTGGAGCGTTTATTCATCTTGGAATGAGTGGATTGAACGGTTGGCTTGAGTTTTATCACTTACTATCAAATACAACCAATTGCAGACATTTGAAGTATCAAATAAGGTGGAAACAGCATGCACCTTGTATTTATTACAATATCTTGTACTTCAGAGATTTTTTTCCTACAAAATTTGCACACGTTTATGAATTTTTTAACTTATTGATCTGGGCATCCTATTTTTATAGGTCACTTTTCTTTGCTGTCTCTCAAGTTGTTCTTGCAGTGAAATGGTTTCTCTTGCAACCAAGGAATGGTCAGAACACCCCCCTGCCCGAACTATGTCAGAGTCAAATGACTCAAATTTAGATGGAAACACAACCATGCGCAACACATGATAATCCTAGAGGAACCCAGTAGCTACTAGCAAGCTTCAAATAAAAGAGTAACAATGACAATAAAAACTATTTTTCATCATAAACCAATTGCACAAATTGGCTGAAACCTCAGCCCTGCTTGCCAGCCAGTGATATCTTGCCTCATGGACTAAGACTTTCTTTCTTCTCATCAATTGTTCACAGGGCAGCAGGACTGGCTAACACTAAGAAATTCTAAAAGTAGAAAAACATTAGGAACCAAAACATTTTTCCTAACTAACTCCAACAACCAATTGAATATTGAAAAAGAATATAGCATATCAAAAGTACAAGAGTAAATGAACTATTTTTATAACAATCAAGATGCAGTTGCAATGTTTTTCATAGAGCTTGCATAGAACATATAGCAGAAACTCAATCACTTCACTTAAAAAGACAATTGAACATAGAATTCATCACTTGGCAGCATTTAGTAAAGCAGTTTAACATACCAGGAACTACTTTAGGCGGCTCCTCTTTCCCTTCAGGAGCACAAATGTACCTCTGCCCCTTATACCAAACAAAATGTGGTGGCTTGGGCGCATAAGAAGCCCCATCAGGCAAATTGATGTAGAAACCAATGACATCACCTTCCTTATATCCCTCCTCTCCATATTTCTCTCTTAAAGCCTTATTCACTTTACTTCCATCAATATCTCTATACCCAAAACTATTCCCATCGTACCCGACCGGAGCCTGCAGGTCCCCTTTATCCGTCGACCATCCGAGCCGAGTATGCCCGGTCTCCCCCAAGCTCACCACCTTGATTTCAAAATACCATGCCCCTTCCTCCACCCCTCTAGTGGCTCTCACCATTCTATACCCCTTTGTACTACCAGCACTCATTCTATCATCACTCAATTCAACTTTCTCCGCCTTGTAAACCTTTGACAAACATATTTGCATATCGTTATTGTCATCCCCTTTATCAGGGAACCTCGGAACTGGAGTGATCAACACAGGGTCCTCAGTTGGAGCATTGTTATTGTTATTGGCTTTGTTCTTCTTTTTCCCTTTCCGGGTCGATTTCGTAACCCAAACATTATTGTTCTTCTTCTTCGATTTCTTCGGATTCAAAGACGTGGCTACCGGAGCAGCATTGCCATTGGCGGAACCGTTGTTTTTAGCAGAACTCGATTCGGGCAATGGCGATTTGTCCTCCTCCACAGGCTGGTTAAGCGAAGACAGTTGCTTTTGCTTTTTCGGAGGTGGGTCTTCATCATCTTCGTCATTCCCAGGTGACTTTGCTAATTTAGCCGATTTTTCAGTGTCATCAGAGGCAGGTTCCTCTTCGGAGATTTCTTCAGAGGCATCAGGTGGGTCTTGTCTGGTACTCTCCTGGGGGTCAGTTGAGGAGCCGCTAACATTGGCATCCATTGGTGGATCAGCAAGCTCAGGTGGGTCGATCTCAGAAGGGCGAACGGACTCGTCTTCTTCATCGTCTTCGTCTCTGTAAGTGGAACGGAGGGAATCCATGAGAATGATGAGCTCGTATAGGGTTTGAAAATTGGGGAGTAGGCGGAGAATGAAGATTAGATTCGTTCACATACGTTTCTGTAAACAGAAAGCTTGAGAATTTGGGGGAAATTTTGGAAGAACCATGAAAGGGTCCGATGAAGAAGGGGATTGGAATTGGAATTAGACACTCGAGTCTCAGATAGGGCAAAGAAGGGATAAATTTTTTGATACCTTTTCAAGTCTCCCTCTCTTACAGAATTCAAAAAGATTCTATAATTTTAATTTTGGTTAAATTATAAATTTGGTCTTTGAATTTTTTTTATAATCTAGTTCTTATAGTTTGGTAAAAATCCTCTAGCTATAGGACTATTTATTAAGAGTATAACAAAAAAAAAGACAAATCAAAACAGTTCACTGGTTTGGTTTGGGTTTTTAGAGTAAAATTGAACATATTGATTGGTTGGTTTCAATTTTTTACTAAAAGAACCAATAAAAAAATGAATGGAACCAATAGAATATATACCCTTAATTTTGAACCAATAGTGTACATATACTCTTAAATTTGAATGGACAATGACTTGTTAATATTTTTTAGTATTTTAATTCGTATGATGCGTGTACGTTTATTATATAGAAAAAGATTTCGTTATTATCATGACTATTTTCAAATATAAGAAAATAAGTCAATTTATTTACAAATATAATAAAATTTCATGGTCTATAGTGAATCTATTAGCGTCAATGATACACATTGATAAACAGTAATATTTTGCTATATTTGAAAATATTCCAAGTAATTTTGTAATTTAAAACAAATACCCTTGTTATTATTTTAAAAATGAAGATATCAAATTTTAATCTAAAAAATCGTCAAATTTTAATTTGAGAAAAACAAAAGTGCCTAGTTCAAAATAAAAAATGAAATAAAATTGAAAAATTGGAGGACAAATAAATAATAAGTAAAAGAGGCCCAATTAGGCCCAAAATCGAAATCCAATCTAATAAAAATTTATTGGGCTAACAAGAGGAATAACAAATTTTAACTTTTTATTTGTATAAATAGCAAATCAACATTTCATTCGTAAAAATGATCAAACGAATTTAAACTACCCCAGCCTTATAAATGAGATTGTAATTGATTTATTAAGAAATGTTTATAATTACAATGTAATTAAAACAAACATCTAGAGACTATCGGTGTCTCTCTTGGTCAAGCTGTGAGCACCACACCGATCTCTTCTCCAACCAAGTTGTTGCAATTTTTCTCTCCAAAATCAGCTTCTCAGCCCACAATTGTGACACTTTTGACTTCAATTCTGTCTTCATCCCTTGCTCCATTGGGCGTGGCTCCCTCTTCTTCTACCAAAACTTCACCACCAGCTTCGACTTCTGCTCCTTCTCCACCGACCTCACTTACTGCTCCTTCAAAGTCACCATTGATCACTGCAGTTCCATCTTCTTCTATCTCAACTTCTCCGTCACATATTCTCGTGGACCACAAACTTAGCAATGGTGTTGTCGTGAATAGAATTATTGTCTCTGAATCTATCACCGTAGTCATAATTTTCTCACTTTAGTAATTTAAATGCAATTGATTTGGTTTCACTCTTCACTCTACTATTTTAAGGAAGCCATCGATGCAAAGAAGAAGATGGAGGGAAAGCGTGCAACGTTGTTGGGTTAATATAACTTAATTTTTTTTAATCTTATATTTGATTGTATAAATTTTCTAAACTAATTAAAAATCAAAATATAAAAACATAAAATAAGTCAAGAAAATTAATTTTGATATTTGAAAAAAAATATATGGTTTTTTGATTTAAAATAGGGGAAATATTTTAGGACAAAATAAAGATCTATAATAAAATAAATGTACAAAAAAAATTAGTTACACTATAATTTGGATAAGGGTTTTGTAGTCATAAAAGGTCTTGTGAAAGCTTTTAGCAATAAGATATTTACATGACCTACAAATATACGGTAGTTAGTCTCTAAACTACGCCTAACAAATACACTTAACTAAACAAATACACTGCAATTGAAAATCAATTAACCAACCCCATCTAAATCACTCACGAACTTACCCAAAATTTTGTAACAATACTTTTTCTTATTCTAGACCCAAAATATCAGTTTAAAAAGTGAGGGTTGGACTGATAATCACTTTATCTAAATAATTGCATTTATGAAGAAATAAACCGATTTAGATTGGAGTATGAAAATCTCAATTAAACACCATAAATTGAAATTACTAACCAATTATGATGTGGTGTACTTAATCTCAGTAAATTTTATAGATGAATGGAAATTACTAACCAATTATGATGTGGTGTACTTAATCTCAGTAAATTTTCATTGATGGGATCAAACCTAAAGGATATGAATGGATTTACAAAAAGGAGACTTGAAAGTGTAGAACTTGGAGATAGAGATCTTCAAAGTAAGACTCTTGGCGTAAGGTGAAAACCAGCAGTAGAACCAGTAGGTGAAAATAGACTATGAGTCAATTTTCTCATTAGTTATTTTAATAGAGTCTTTATGCATTATTTGATTCATTGTTGCATATGAGATATGTAAAAATGAATAACCTCTTTTATGAAATGAAGTTCAATGCATCTACACATATTTGAGCAGACTTCAAAGACTAAATTGCAAAAGGTTTGCAAAACTAGGATGTTCATTTAAGAAATGAATCTCACTGTTAAGATCTTTGAGAATAAGGGTTTGATATAGTATCATAACCAATGGCTTTGATCAATGACGTTATTCTTGTACAAACAAGAAAATGAAAAATGGGTATTTATCTGTTATATATTGATATTTACTCATATGAATGAAGTAGAGATCATTGTGAAAGTTTGACTATTTAACCAATTTCAAATAGTTGATTTGAAATGATTTTTATATTAAATGTCCACATATAGATGTTGAGGACATACGTTAAGTTTGTCTCATGCATCTTACATTTATAAAGTTGTAGTTTAATGTTCGATGTAATAGCTTTAGATGGAATGGTAAAGTACTATTCTATAAGTTGGCATGTCTAAGGGAAAAGTTGCCTAAGATACCTGAAGTGTTGAGGAGATGTAAATCTTACATGAGACTTAATTAACATTTAATATACAATTGGTTACTTATATCGATTAAATCAATGGTATGAACATTGAGTTTGAAAATTAAAACTTATGAATAATGAGACGCGGTATATAAATTTGAAGATTTGATCTTTTACGGGATACACTGTTTCATACAGGATTTAGAGAAATCCATGCTTTATCCTAAGTGGTGTAAATTAGACTACAAGAAAATACTTTTGCTTATGAAGCAATATTTTGCATAGTCAAGTATATCCTTAAATATTTGAAAGTTGTTTCAAATATGCATTAGTCTATCCACTTTATAAGATAATATGGTGCAAGGACTAAGTTTGAGGATAATAGTAAATGCCAAGTTGTAGGAATAAAACAGAACGAGGAAAAAAAAATCTTGGTGGTGACCAAATGATATTTGTTGACATAACAGTTTGATTTATATAAATGGATTCTCTAGGCTAAAGTGTAAAAGGATCTCCTAGAATGTCTAGGACTATGAGACATGTCTCAAGTGTGCTAGGGCAACTGGGAGAGCAAGAATATGCTTTAGGTACATATCTCATCAACTTATGTCTCACCGATTTAGTGTAAGTAGGAGATTGTTGGGATGTATGTCCTAAAGCCTCGGAATTATATGTTATTTGAAATACTGGTTGATTATATTATATATGCAATAATCCATTAAAGAATTATATGTTATTAGAAATACTGGTTGATTATATTGTATACATAATAATCCATTAAAGAAAAATCAAAGGTTATTTTTTGGCTGATTGCTAAAGAGAAATTTTCATTGAAAGCGATTCCTTCGCTTAAGAACTAGACTCAAACGATTGTGCCTACCAGTCAAGACAAGATAACTTAAACATATATTTGGTTGACATACAGGTGAATCATGTTTAAGTAATAACCTGAATGATCTATAGTAAATGGGGTTGGGTGCCTTATCCTAGTAATATTACAGATATGACCCAATTTGTAATTGTCACAATAGTTGTAAAGTATTACAAATGATTTGATCTTAATCATTCAGGTGGAGACATGTGAGTGGAGGCATCCTATACAAAGAGTTTGGTAAGATCGGACAGAGAAATGATTACTCTTTCTTTATAACATCATTGATTGAAGAGATTAATATTTCATAGAATGACCATAGGAGACTCGATTTTAATCCTGAGTGAGTTGAGGGGTAAAACGGCAATTTGGCTTAGTTGTAGTTACGAGCAACTCGTGAAGGATCAACTTACTGGTGTTAGTTATATCCATGGACACAGAAATATATCTACAATGTGAATAGTGCAGTTGTAAATCTTTAGTGGAGTGACATTCAATTAATGAATGTTGATTAATTTAATTAAATAGTTTAATTAATTACTCTCGTATCGTTGGAGCTTCTAAGGTCCATTAGGTTTTCTTCTATGAAGCATAGATATCGATATGGATACGATCGGATATGGCGATTCGTGAATTTCTAAAAAACTAAGATACAGATATGCCATTTTTAATTTTTTTTCATATATATAAATTTAACCATAAAGAAAGATACTAAAATGTAATACACCAAAACATAAAATACCAAATTAATAACATAAAAATTAATCAACGAAATACATATTACAAAGTTCTTAGTACAAACTAGAGAAACTTGAAACATTATCACTTTGTCCCACTACAAAGTTCTTAGAACAAACTAAATTAGTAACATAAAGATTAACATAAAGACTAGAAAATAGAGAAACTTGAAACACTCAAATCTTAAATCTCTATAACATCATCATCATCAACATTATTATCACTTTCACCACCATCATGATCTCCCAAAACATCAGCCTCTAACTCTGGTTCATCTAAAGATAAATTGGCTACTCCAACATACCAACATCTTCAAAAGAATCAAAACTATCTCCAGCAATGTCCCATGTTTCAGCCTCCCCTCTTGAATATTCTAGAGTACCCCTTGACAAAAGGCGTAGATTGCTGTGAATATATACCAAATCTTCTGCACGTTGAGGTGTCAACTTGTTCTTTTTGAGAGAGTTAATAAAAGAGTATGTGCTCCAATTTCTCTCACAACAGGAAGAGGAAGAAGGTTGCTTGAGTACTTTCAATGCAATTGGTTGAATCATTGGGGCATAGACACCATATGTGGCCCACTAGCTTATAGGATCAATGATACATCTTTGAGCTATGGAATCAGGGTCACTAAAATCTCTAGATTTGGTAGAAAAGTTTGCAAACTCTATGTTCACTTTTGCACGATCCCCAGGGTCACTAAAATATTTCTTAAAACACTTCATCCTCTCTTGAGATAGTTCGATATCTTGGTGTGGGGACACTCGATTAGGGGACTCTAAAAGCCATGCTTCACTGTAGTACCTAAATAGAAGTTTAAATAACGTTAAAACTCTTATAAAATATAATCTATAAGGTTAGAATATAAGATAGACAATATATATATATATGTATAAAGATAAACAAGATAGTGTAATTAAGTGCCTCGGATTCAAGGAGTGTGCTAAACAATGAAGTGGAGTATTGTTTTTATTCCAAGATCAATGAGAATTTTATACACCACGTCATAAAAAGAGGAAAAGTCACTAGGTTCAGTTGGTTTCAATCCTCCATGCTTATAAATAGTTGCCTTCACCTTTACAATCATTTCATCCCACATATCATACACCAAATGTAGACAAGGTGCATCTGTATCACAAGCTCTAATCATGTCACCGATAGGTGCAGTGAAGGCAAGAATATAATCAATTTTGTCCCATCATAAGTCGTTAAGCACCAAATCCTTCACACGTCTTGCCTTTATCACATTATCTTCCCTATAATTTACCCATTTATCATTGATGACCATGGCTTGTAAACCACCTTTAATAAGTTCAAACCTCTTAAGCATGATGATAATAGATGTAAAGTGTGTTTCAGCCATAGAAAGCAATTTCAAAGATACAAATTCATTAAACATGGCAAGCCGCATCGAATGATTCATAATAAAATTTGTCACAAACATGACTTCACTAACAATATCCGAGATCCAACTGCACTCCTTATATATAAGTTGGTTGTTTTCAACATTCTTAGCAACACATATATTCTTCGAAGCAAGGTTCAAGGTATGCACTACACATGGTGTCCATACAATCGTGGAAAATTGTGATTCGATAAATTGTCCTACGGCTTTGCAATCAGGAGTATTGTCAGTTATCACTTGAATCACTTTCTCATGCCCAACTTCATTAATAACTTCTTTAATCAAAGTTGCAATGAAATACTTGTCTCTAGTCTCATCAGAACAATCCACTGACTTTAGAAACATAGGTTTTCCTTCTGAAATTACCATAAAATTAATCAAAGGCCTCCTTTGTGAGTCACTCCATCCATCACTCACAATACTCACTTTAGTATGCCATCCATCTCTAATTGGAATCAATAACCGCTCAATATTTGTCTTTTCTTTCTGAAGAAGAGCCATCCTCAACATATTATATCCATGAGGCAAATATCCTGACAACAAATGATTTGCAGCATAAGCAAATACTCCTCTAAGTGTGGATTTCTCGCTAAATGAAATGGCAAACCAACCGAATAAAACATTCTGGCAATTAGTGAATGTAATTGGTCTCGTGATGCATTGTTGAATGATTTTTCAATTGCACTTGTATCACTATTACTATACTTTCTCTTCTTCTCAAAGTCCAATTTGCTTGTAATAGGAGAATTACTGACATTAACACCACTAATTGTTATGACCGAAGGTGGTAAGGGAACATTCTTTGGACCTTTTCTTTTTAGCCGAGCCTTTACTTCTTCTTCCAATTTTTGCATTTCACTCAAAATAGAAGAAACGACTTTTAAACAAGGTCCAATTCCTTGACCACTTATCTTCAATAAATGAGCTTTAACCTGTGTGTAAGAGCTCCTCTTTGAAATATTACAAAGGTTACATTGCCAATAGAAATTTCCACCCCCATCGCCTAATTTTTGAATTTTGGTCACATATTTCCAAAGAGGTTTTGTATCATCTTCAACAATGGAGGAGGATGAGTTTATGGAAGGATTTGATGATTGACTTTGACTTGATGAAGATGCCAGATTTGATGGTTTGTTATGTTATCTTACTAGACTATTCATTCCAAATCGACATAAATCTGCAACCATGCCAAAAATGGATTTTATGATAGAGATCCATTATAAGAATCAGAAACATGGGGGCAAGTAATTTCCTAAGAAGTAAGAACATTTAAATAAGAACAAAGCCAGAAGTTGTACAATAAACAAGAACTGAGAAAAAATGAAAATGGAAATTAAAATTTTAACTTATCACTGTTAAAAATTAAAATAAAAAACCTAAAATCAAAGATTCAAAGGAAATGGAAATTTCAGAGATTGAAAATGAAAAGTTGAAAACTTAAAACTAAAAAGAAATGGAAATCAAAATTTGAACTGAAGAACAAATTGAAGAAGAAGAACGAATGTTACAGTTGATGATGAGCTAAAGAACGAACCTTTACTTTTAGGCGTCCTCGGCGAACTGAAGAACGAACGAAGCATTGACGGTAGAAGTCTGGTCGACAGCAAACTGAAGAACGAACGAAGCGTCGACGGCGGAAGTCTGGTTGACGGTGAACTGAAGAATGAACGAAGAACCAATTGAACTGAAGATTAAAGAACAAACTAAAGAATGAGGAAGAGACGAAGAGTTGTGTCGTCGGGTGGGCTGAAGAACTGAAGAAGCAAAGTGCGAAGAAGAAGAAAAGAACTACAATTTTAGTTTTAGGGTTTTCGTTTTTAGTCTTACTTTTTGTTTTTAATTTATTATAATATTATAAATTGTAATTCAATAATTATATTAATAAAATATAAAACTAAGTGAGTTATTTTGGGTTAACGGGCTATTGGGCTTAAAATTTAGCCCAAAATAAAGAAATTTTAGCTCGGCGTATCCCCTTCATGTATCTTGAAGGGGATACGTGTATCCAAAATTAATTAAAAAAAATAAGATACTTCATTTCATGTATCGAACACGTATCTGCTACGTATCTGGACATATCAGTATTAGATACGTATCTGATATCGATTCTATGCACCTTTTGAAGTATCTGTGCTTCATAGGTTCTCTTACTAGCTCACTATGGATTAAAACAAGGAACAAATGTTTTTGAAATAGTTTGAATTGTTCAAATTATTTAAAGGGTGTAGAGATGTGATTTATATTAATGTGATTAATATAAAGTATAATGTATATCGATACATTAGAATATATAGGTAATTATAAATATGATTTATAATAATATTATATATGAGAGAGAGAAATATTTGAATAAGATTCAAATTAATATAATGTATATTGATACATTTTAATATATAGTTGATTATAAATATGTTTTATAAATACTATATAATTTATTTGAGAAATATACTTAAATAAGACATATTAATTATATGAATGTGATTCATATAGATTCTATAAGTTACGATATGAATGAGATTAATATTAAAACTTTGAATAAGATGAAAATATTAAATTTGTGAAACCTGAATTTCCATTTTTCCTACTTAAGTAGGTGATTAAGGGAATTAACTAAGTGAAAGTCAAATCCTATATTGAAGAAAAAGGAATTTCTAAGTATTGAATAGATTTTCCTTGAGTAATTTTAAGTTAAGCCTTACCTAGTAAAATTTGGCTAAGTGTAAAGCCAAAAGGAACTATGCGTTTGGTGTTAACGCGTGAGATAAGGCTAAGATGAGTAGAAAGGCAACCATGCGTTTGTGAGGTTGGACGCATGATTGGCCGAGGCGTTGCCTAAAGTTACTCATGCGTTGAGGATGCGTGAGCGAGAGCGGAGAGAGCAAGATATTGAGCGCAAGGCACTAGGTAGGCGAACGTGTAGCAAATGAGCGGTGCTACACGATGAGGTAGGTGATCGTATAGCAAATGCGCGAAACTTAGCGATGCGCTAGACGATGAGAAGTGGCACACTAGACGACTAGGCTATACGATAGGCGGTAAGTACTACACAATCAGTGTAAGCATTAGACGATAAGTGTGAAAGCTAGGCGATAGCGCTAAATGTAGCACTATATGATAGTGTTAAGCGTTAAGCGATGCGCGGACGCTAAGCGGTAGACTACACGATGGCACTATGCGATGGGTGTGGGCACTAGACGATAGCCTTGTTGTGCTAGATGATGAGCAGACGCGCTATACGATAGGCGAAATACTACGCGATGGGTGTTACATGATAGACACGGACGCTGGGCGATGATGCTATGCGATGAGCAGATGCGTTGGACGATAAGGTGTCGGTGCTAAACGATAGGCGCGACAGCTAAGCGATGGGCTATGAGTGAGATCGTTGAGAGCGAGATCGCTTACTAAACGATTGAGCTACACGATGGGGTGTTGGAGCTAAGTGACAGATGCAAGAACTAAGCGATGGAGCAGTGCTGAGGCTTGCATTATGCAAGGTTGATGAGTTCACTCGGACAAATGGCTGTACCGAGAGATGGTTAAACTTAAATTAGTAGGAGCTGGACAAATGAAGTTTCATGCAAAGGAAGTCTTATGCATGAGGAAGACAACACAAGTATGTGTGTGGAATGAGAGTAGGTGAATGTCAAGGGAGTAGGTGGTGGTAAAACATGGTGCTAACACCCCAAAGTAGGAGGTGTCTTGCGTTGAGACTTGGTAAAGATGATAAGGATTGCTTCCTTTGGCCTATAAATACCACCACAAGATGTCTCTTACATTCATAAGCCAAATCCTCTTCAAAGAGTGTAAGGAAGTGTGTTAGAAAGTGAATTTGAAGGAGACCTTGCGTTGGGAGTAAGACCATACGTTGACCATGAAGTTCCAAGAGAAGGAGATGCTATCGAACAGTGAGGTCTAGAAGTAGCATCAATTTGGGATGAGGATTTCTCCTAGAAACTCATGCATTTGGAGTGATTCTAAAGCCAACTGAAAGCTCTAAGAGTCTAGTTTTCAGGGTAGGGCTGCCGAAGAAGAAACTTCAAGGAATCTGGCTAGAGAGTGAAGAAAAATTAGAAGGGTCGAGCTGTCGGGTAAGCTTAAGCTGGCCTTGATGTTTTGATGATTTTGGCCAAACCACAAGGAGTTATGAGCTAAGATTTTAAAGTAAGCTTTATAAGACATTTTAGAGCATGATTGTAGAAAGAAGTATCTCAGGATAAGGCTCAGAACTATGAGTAATCTGAGCTTTAAGTTGAATCTGAAATTTAGGGTTCAAAAGAGGAGCCCAAGAAGACCAAAGGAACTTCTAGAAAGAAAAATTCCTACCTTACCAAGGCGAGTGGTATTTCCTTTAAGTCTTAAGCATATCTTAAGGTAAATTGTATATGCTGATGTTATGAATGAGTAAATAGCATGAGAATGAGATTATGTGATCGGGATAGTCAGGGGGTCAGGGGAACCTCACGGGATGGTCAGGGGACCGAGAGGTCTAGTTCCTATGCCTGTGAGAGGATCCTTGTATAGGATGGTCAGAGGGCCGACGGGCCTAGCTTCTAAGCCCATAAGCGGGGAGCTATATGTACATAGGGAACAAAGGGAAAACGCAAGAGAGTAAGTGTTTATGATTAGTAAAAGTTAACTATCTACCGTGTGTGTAGATAGAAGTAGAGACCAGACTCATTTAAAGCGGAAGTTTGAGTATTAACCTCATATATATGATATGCTTGTTAATATGAGTTGAAATAGACTCTAGAAGTTGCTTACCACTCACTGAGCTTTGTGAAGCTCATTCTTTTCTTTCATGCTTTTCTTCCCAGATAGCGAAAGGTGAGGAGTTCCAGGGTGCTGCTAAGGTCAAGGTCTGCCACAAGCCACAGTCACACTTCTGGGGTTTTATCAGTTGTTGTAAACTTTGTAGCTAAGTCTGGGAGTTATATAAACATTACATTGTTGTAATAAAATAGACCTACTTAATCAATTGTTGTTTATCTCCTTGACATAAAGTTTACTGAGAGTAAAGAGGTTCAGTTGGACAGTAGGTATCAAAAAAGGATGGTATCTACGGTCCGTCATGCCTCACCTCGAGCTTAAGAGGTGGGCTCGGGGTGGGGTGTGACAAAATTAATATGAATAAAATTCATAGTAAAACTACAGGTTAAAATTAATATGAATGAGACTCATATTAATACCATATGTTATGTAAGATGTTATTTGAATACGATTCAAATTAACTTAAAAATATGATATTTATTTTTTAATTAATTAAATTATTTAATCATATATTAAATTAGGTTTAATATATTGGATAAATAATATAAAGTTTGAATAAACCCCTTGGGAGTTATTATACGTATAATGGAGGGTAGTTATAACTCCCTCTCAATTCATCCTCTCTGGATAAGCAAATCTCTCACAAGAATTCTGTAATGGTTACACAAAAATTCTCTCAACACCAAAAGAAACTATCTTAATCTCTCCACTTATTCCTTTGATTCTTCAAAAATGGAAAGGATACCACTATCCTGTTCCTTGTCCTGAGAATAACAAGGAAGACTCAATGGTGGTGTTCCTGTACGTTGAGTTCGAGGGAGATGTTCGTGGAATGAGGTGTTCGTAACATAGAGAGGAAAGTGTTGAAGATTGTCTTCAAGAGTTAGTCTTCTTCCTCTTTTCTCTGTATCGGCGTGCTTATCTATAAATGTATGTTTATCCTGTGTTGTTTTATTTGTTTCTTTGTTTTTCCTTGATTTCTAAAATGAATTCCGAAAGTACACGCGGTGCTTCCGTTGAGGAATTCGATTCCTTCACATGGTCCACATGACTGAACCCCTCAGAAAGTTAGCTCATGACTAGAAACGAATGAATAACTTGTAGGAATGAAAGCTCTAACGTAGCAGAAATAACATAACCAAACTCGTTATTGATTTGGGATTTATGAAATATGCATACACTAGGAAATTTAGAAAAAGTTATAGAGCCTAACAAAATTACAGTCTACTGTAAAATAATTCTAATATAGGTTAATCATGCATAAATTAATTCAACAGAGAAAGGGAAAGAAAACCTTACCTTTGTAGAATCAAACAAAATTCAATTCACCATTTGATTTCACGAATAACACAACAAGATTTGCTTGCCTATCCTTTGAGATTTCATGAGATAAAATTTGGTTTGTGGGAACCAAAATTGATTGGACAGAGCAGGGGAATAATTTTGTTTCTGAAGAGAAAAAGCTTCACAGAACCTTTATGTATTTTCTAAAATCAATCACAATTACGTTTTGCAGGTCCCTTAACCGACAGGAGAGAGAGCATGAATGTCCATTTAGATAACTCCCCTATGTGGAAGTTATCTTTTTAATTAAAATTAATAATTAATTAAATCTTATTAATTAATGATTTTATTTAAATCATATTTAAATGAAACATCTCTCACATAACGTATACTTTTAAGGGCTGTTTTTAAATATAGAAAAATGAATCAAAATATTTACAAAACATAGCAAAATTTTAGAACTATCAATAATAGACGCTGATAGACAACTTCTATCAGTATCTATCAGTGACATTGTTAGACACTGAAAGTCTATCAGTGTCTATTAACGTTTATCATTCATAGTTCTGAAATTTTGCTATATTTTGTAAATATTTTTAGCAGTTTTACCATTTAAAATAATTTTCTTACTTTTAATTCAATTAATTTAACTAAATCAAATCAAATCAAATGAAATCATATAATTATTTAATCATCTAATTAAATAGTTACTAAATTAAATATCAAATATTTAATTTAGTCTACATTCGAATCATATACACTTTAATTTTAACCTATAATTCCAATTAAAATTAATATTTGAACTCCTTCAAATATTTGATTCTCCCATAAATTAATTTTGAATCATATCCAAAATTAAATTTATATTAAAAAGTTTAATTAAAATATAAACTTTATTTTATAATGCATCATTGTACATTATATTATTTCCCTAAGTGAATTTGAACATTTCAAATTCAAGACATAATTGCCTCAATTCCCTTTACGAGTTAGGAAGAGACCTCATGGACCTACAGATCAGAAGCTCCAATGATATGAGATTAGTTGGCTAAACTCATTAACCAAATTAATCAATATTCATTAACTATGGGTACACTCCATTAAAGACCCACAACTGCACTTTTCTCACTGTAGATATATTTGTGTCCACGAATATAAACCAATGACAGCAAGTTAGTCCTTCACGAGTGTTTGTAACACTAGTTGGGTCAAATTACCATTTTACCCCTGGGTTACCTCTGTATCCTTAACTACCCATGCTTCTCTAATGAATAACCTATTTATGGTCCAACTATTAAACAGAAATACCTCTTGGGCCAGTGAGAGAAAAGGACCCTTTGTTTAAGTCCCAGAGACACCACTTAAGGGAAAACTCATCTACTTACCCTAAAGTCAAGAAGGAGTGAAATTCATCTTGTATTATTATGTTCCCAGCTCCCCACTTGGTCTTGTCTCCAAAATGGTAGGTCTATTGAGTCGGCGAACTAGCCACTCTCACCTATACAAATTAAAGGACAATCCCTTGTGAACAAAAGCTCATAATACACATAGGATTAAGACTAAGTTGTCTAAGTCATCCTATTGAAATAGAAACCCAACTAGTCAACGATATTACATCTAGTGGTTATTATTTCGTGGTCTGCTCTTATGCAAACTCATTGCATAAGATACTCTCATTCATATGTCACCTTCATAAACACATTGATCATTCCGTTTGTAACAAATACATAATGGGCCATACCCATAGTTTCACCAGGATAAGGTACCCAACCTTATCCCTATATTATAGGCCCTTTAGACTGTATCTTGAATATTGATCCCTATATGTCTCCACATACAGTTCAAGACTCATAAGACTGTTGGGAATGTCCTAAAACTCGCAGTTCATAAATATTAGAAATATATTCTATTTATCAATAAAAGTATTATTGAGTTTCCATTCAATAAAATGTTATTGATATTGCATTCTGTTGTAAAACCCAATAAATGAATCCATGATTATAGTATGAATACTTTAACTTTATGTAGAGACATAAATATGAATCAAGTTCTAGTTTATAGCTAGAATGGTCTATAAGTATATGGGTGAGATTGGGTACCTCATTCTAGTGATACTATTGGATGCAACCTACTTTGTATACTGATACAAATGATGTGATCTCAAAATCATTCATGTGTAGACATGTGAGTGGAGGTATCGTATGCAAAGGATGTTTGTATAAGACCGAACCATGAAATAGTCACTTTTCTTTATAGCGACCGTTTACTATTAAACCTGAGCTAACTCGATCTTAATCCTGATTTAACTATGAACTCCTGTTTATTTGGGATTATCCTTTGATCTGCATAGGTGAGAGTAGTTCAACAGCATTGCTCAATAAGCATCCCATTTTGGGGATAAGATCGGATAGATAGCTGGGAACATAGTCTTTCAAGATGAAATTCACTTCTACCCAATTTAGGGTTAGCAGATAGGTTATTCTCTTAAGTACTATTTTTTGGTTTTGAACAATGGGGCCCCGCCCTCTCATGGTCGAGAGGGACATGGTTTATTAGTTAGACTATAAACCAATCGTTCAATAGAGGATCAATGGGAATTTAAGGAGCAAGATGTATTTACAGGGGTAAAATGGTATTTTGACCTAGTTATAAATACGAACAACTTGTGAAAGATCGACTTGCTGATTATGGTTAAAGTGGACAAAAATATATCTACAATGAGGAGAGTGCAATTCTCGAGCTATAGTGGTGTGTCTCGATAGTTAACGAATATTGATTAACTCAGTCTAAAGAGTTTAGCCAATTAATCTCAAATTGTTGGAGCTCATGATCTGTAGGTCCATAAGGTCCCTCTACTAGCTCGTAAAATTATATCTTGGATTAATGAATTGAGCGGCTTTGAAATGTTAAAAATCGAAACTAGGATTTTGAATTTGAAGTGTTCAAATTCAATTTAGGGTTTGATTAATTGTATTTGATACAACTAAAACGTTTAATTTTGTTGAAATTGAACGGAATCAAAGAGATTAGAATATTTAAATATTGCATTAAGATGAATAGGATTCATGTTTAAATTAGGTATTTAAATTAATTTAATATTTAATATTTGATATTAAATTGTTATTTATTTATTTAATTAATTATTTAAATATAACATTTTTCAAATTTTTGAAATTCAAAATTCACTTTTGAATTTAATTAAATTTAATTTTGTGAAAATTAATTTTAATTTTGAAAAATGAATTTAAAAAGGAAAAAAAAAAAGGGAAGTTAGTGGTATTGGATTAATCCTCTAAGTAACACCTAGCCCACTATAATCAGCTCCTTGAGGTCTCAATGAGAATGTTGAATTTTAGTACTGAAAGGATGATACATTTGGATTTTCTGAAATCTTGAAAATCTCTCCCAAACCCTATTTCTTCTCAATCCAATCGATCTCAATTAAGTGTTTCCACCACATAATCTGAGTTAAAGGATAGTAGAGAAGATCCTTTTGGTGGTCTATTGTGCATTTGGAGATCCAATTCGAGGAGAGGAGCTGGAATTGCTGAGATCTACAAAGGTATTGTGTTCATATAAACCCTCCTTATTGAAATTAGTTTTCTTGCATGTTTTTCAACTCAAATTAAGTGTAATTAGAGTGCTTATTGATTTCGATTTCTTCCGCTGCATCTATGTATACTCCATCAAAGACAACCTAGGATATTAGTTTATTGGATTTAGGATTATTAAGACAAAACGAATACAACACAATTAATAATACTTATTGAAATAATATCCATAACTCTTTATTGATGACAATCAATTATTTACATTTATTATCTACGAGTTTTAGAGTATAAAACTCAATAAACTCCCACTTGAATTAAAACTTTAGTTAGTGGAATATACATAATATCAAAACCCAAAACAATGGGAATGGTAAATAAATACAACAAACTAGGGCATCCATATACCCATTACACATCTCCCACATGCTCTAGATTATACAATGTACATGTGTCGCAGATCTAGACTCTCTAGATGACTCTCAAACACTTTAGTAGAGAAAGCCTTTATAACTGGATCAGCAATGTTATGCTCTAAAGCGATCTATGCGATGATCACATCTCTTCATTGTACAATCTCTCGTATTAAGTGATACTTCCTCTCAATATATTTTCCTCGTTTGTGACTGCGAGAGTCTTTAGAGTTGACTATTGTCCCACTATTATCACAATATAAGGTGATAGACAAGTGCATGTTAGGAACCACTTCCAAATCACTTAGGAACTTCTCGAGCCAAAATGCTTCCTTTGTTGCTTCACAAGCAACTACATATTCAGTCTCCATAATGGAGTCTACAATGTACCCTTGCTTGATGCTACACTATACTATAGCTTCCCTATTCAGGGTAAACACTGATCCTGACATGGATTTCCTAGAATCCTTGTCAGTTTAAATCAAAGTTGGTTTATCCCGTAAGGATCAAATCTTTAGATCCATACACCAACATATAGTTTCTCGTTCTCCTAAGATACTTGAGGATGTTCTTAACCAAAACGTAGTGGTCTAACCTGGATTGAACTGGTACTAATTGACTATTCCTACTATATAACAAACATCTGGCATAGTGCAGAGCATAACATACATTAAGCTGCCCACAGTTGAGGCATAAAGAATACGTCTCATATCCTCAACTTCTTGAGGTGTCTTAAGACACTATTCCTTAGACAAGTGAACCCCGTGCCTAAAAACTAATAAACCTTTCTTAGAATTCTGCATCGAATATCGAGTCAACATTTTGTCAATATAAGTTGCTTGAGACAGAGCCAATGTTCTATTCATGTGATCTCTAATGATCTGGATCCTAAGCATATACAACGCCTCTTCCAAATCTTTCATTTGGAATTAGGTTGCCAACCATTTCTTAGTATCGATAAGTTACCCTACATCATTAATAATGAGTAAGGTATCGTCCACATAAAGAAATAAGAAAGCTACTTTACTGTTGATGATTTTTTTGTAGAAACAAGGTTCATTAATATTCTGATTAAAACCAAAAGATTTTATTGCAGTATTAAATATAATTTTCCAAGATCTAAACACTTGCTTCAACCCATAAGTGGATCGATTCAGCTTTCAAACTTTTTGCTTCTAACCTTGGGCTACGAACCCCTCGGGCTGAGACATAAAGATGCTCTCTTCAAGATTGCCATACAGAAAGGAAGTCTTGACATCTATTTGCCATATCTCATTGTCATAATATGTGGCTATGGATAAGAGAATTCTTATAGACGCATAGTAACAGGGGAGAAAGTTTCCTAATAGTCAACCCTTCCTTCTGGATATAATCTTTTGCTACAAGTCTAGCTTTGAAGGTCTATATCTTCCCAGCAACATCTCTCATTCTTTTATAAATCCATTTACACCATATGGGTTTAACCCTTTAAGGTAGATCTATAGATTCACATATTGAATTGAAGTACATAGACTTTATTTCAAGGTCCATAGCTTTGACCCATTGGTCTTTGTCTATGTCATTCATTGCCTACTTATAGGACAATAGATTCTTGATGCTATCATCTGGTATGACAACCTGAGTTTTAGTTAGACCCAAGTAATGTTCAGGTTGTGATATAATCCTCTCACTGCGTCAAGGCACTCTCAAGGATTGAAAAGGACGAGACTGACCTGAAGTGTTGGTTTCTTCATTAACTCTTGATGAGTGACTAGTTGCATCAACAACTCTTGTTGATTCTTCAGTAGTTTCATTTAATACTAATTTGCTTCATGGTTTATGATCTCTCATGTGGTCCTCCTCTAAGAATGCAACGTTTGTTGATACAAACATCTTGTTTTCTTGGGGGTCGTAGAATAGACCACCATTCCTTTCCTTAGGGTAACTGATGCGTTTCTATAGATGCAATGAAACGATTCTATGCTTTGGTTTCTTTAATTGTGTCAAGAAAGTGTTTTATCTAACAAACCCAAGTGTAAGCTTAACTAGAGTCCTAGTGAGTCCAGGGCCAAACTCAGGAATCGTGCTCTAAAGATGCAGTGAAATGCTTGTTTTAGATCTTAATGCAACTTTGTGTCAATAATATGGAAGATTAGATTTATTCTACCATTATTACTAAAATGCATGAAAGGGGGATGTGTGAGTACTACAGTTCAAATGAAGCAAGATTTAGATAGAAATGTAAAATTCTAATGAATGAAATAGGGTTGAGGAAAAATAACTACTAACACTTCTGAAGCAATGCATATACCACGCATTCAAGCAACTTACCCATGATCACAAGCTACACTTCACAGTGCATTCAGCCACAACATCCTATTTCTAGAACGCATGCAATGAGTATTTAATGCAAAAGACGTAACTTTATGTCTAAAGATATTTCTTTCCTTGTTTAATGAGATCTGGAATCCTTTTCTTTTTCAAACAACGATTAGTTCTATTTAGGCCAATCTTTCGACTTAATCAAAATAGTTTATGAAGCACGCATTAAACAAGTTGAATGCTAGTACATGAATTACTTAGTACATGTTAGTTTCATTTTCCTCAACCCATTATGAAATTAGTTGCACATATTTGGTAAGAAAAAAGATGGATAGATAGGAAAATGTGATGGCATTCATATTGGTAATGAAAGTTTCTCAACGTTACACAACAATACAAATGTTAATGAAAATGTAAAACGAAAGATAAGGATAGAGTGTCAAGCCGTCAGATGCAATTTCTTGCAGCCGTCAGATGCAATTTCTTGCACCTTCTGGCTCCTTTGAATGACTGCTTCACGTTGGTTTTGATGAAGTTAATGTCCTTCTTCCTTTGCTACTAGTGGAAATCTTGAGCTTTCACTTAAGATTTCTCAAATGGAAAGCTTGAGAGAAAGTTATCTCGGGGAAGGAATGGAAAATTTTTACAAAGCTTTTGACGGTTTTTCTTTTTTTCACTTGTGCATCTTCTGCACAGGAACCTTGTGGCTATTTATAGATGTCGATGAGGAATATTTCCGTTTCTCACTAATGATTGTGCCGACACCAGACATTAATTTCCATACCCTACCACACTGCATTCCTCACGCCAGCAATTCATTGGCTTTGTCGCAAACCTTTCATGTCTTCTACCAACTTTGATTAAACCTCCACGACCTATGCGTCAATTGTATTTAATGTCATGTCTCCTCTCGTTGCATTGAACTTATGCAATTCCATTTTAGGCGTCAGGTTTTTCCATGCGCTCCGGCGACAACAGTTGCTTTATCGCTTTAAGTAGACTTATGCGTTCAAAAAGTTAAAATTTCATAATTTATATGGATTGTGAATCTTTGTATGCTAGCGATCGCATAATGTAGTTAATTACATCATTTCCATGTTAAGCTAATGTATTTTCAATGATTTTTCCTAATTTTTTTAGATAAAAGGAGTAAAATAACTTGTATTTTTACAATTTATCAGTAACCAACAAATTGGCATAACCTTGTGCAAGGTTCGAACTTCTTAGGATTTGTCACTAGTACATGTGTAGGACAACCCCAGATTCTAAAGTAATATAAACTAGGTTTACACCCCTTCCATAACTTGAAAAGTGTTTTAGGAACACTCTTCGAGGGAACATTATTCAAGATATGAACTGTAGTCTCTACTGTATACCCTCAAAATGAGCTAGGCAATTGAGCATAGTTCATCATAGAACGAATTATTTCTAACAAAGCTCTGTTTCTCCTTTCTAATACACCATTTTGCTGAGGTGTACCAGGTGTTGAACGTTGGGATTGGATTCCATGTTTTATCATATAGTCTTAGAATGCTAAATCCATGCACTCTCCACCCTGATCTAATCAAAGTGTTTTAATCATTTTACCTAACAGGTTTTTAACTTCAACCTTATACTCCTTGATCTTTTCAAGGGCTTCAGACTTATGTTCCATTATATATAAGTAACCATACCTCGAATAATCATCTATGAAAGAGATGAAGTATTCATACTCTCCTTGAGCTTTTACATTCATTAGCCCATAAAGATCTGAATGTATGAGTTCTAAGGGCTTTTTTGCTCTATAACCTTTTCCACTAAAAGGGCTTTTAATCATTTTTCCTTCAAGACAGGATTCACATGGAGGTAATGAATCATCTTCTAACTCGCTTAGAAGTCCATTCATTACCAGTCTCCTGATCCTATCGAGATTTATATGACTTAATCTTAAATGCCAAAGATATGTATTATTGTTAGTTAGAGAAATTCTTTGCCTTTTTGTTTGAGTATTTTCAGTTTTAAACATCTCATGATTTAAAAGTGCTTTTGATTCAATTGGTCTTAACACATATAAGTTGCTTTCTAGTTTAGCTAAACAAATAGTCAACACCATTTTTCATAATGAATGCTTCACTGGATGAAAAAGAAACTAAATAATATTATTCAATTAAACAAGAAATATATACAAGGCTCCTCTTAATTTTGGCAACTATATATAAATTATCCAAATTAAGTATCTATTTTTAAAAAAACAAATTAGTAGCTCCCATTGCACGAGCTAAAATGGCGTCTCCCATTCCAACCTTGAGCGTCATTTCACCCTCATCGAGCTGTTGAACGGAACTAATTCTCTATAAAGGAGAACAGACGTGATTAATGGCTCTTGAATCAAGTATCTAGGCATTATGGTTTTCCACTAAATAAGTTTCTAGAACTAGTAAATCATATTTACCTTCTTTGTCTTTCTTCTTCTTAGCAAGGTACTTGGGGAAATTTCACTTCCAGTGACCATCCATATTGCAGTGGAAACACTTGTCCTTGTCAGCTACCTTGGCCTTGGCTTTGCCTTTCTCAGTAGTGGAAGCCTTTCCCTTCCCTCATTTCTTTTTCTGGATCTTCTTAGAACCAGAAGATAAGGGAACAAACTTAGTTCTAAAAGATGAACACTTGTAGAACTTCTTAGAATGGATAACATTTGCCTCTCCTTCTATCGGTCCTTTACATTTCATAAGAGACTGATAAGTCTATAACTCATTTAGAAGGGTAGTTATAACATATTCTATTTTATATGTAACTACATTGCTATGGAATTGGATGAAACTCTTCGGAAGAGATTCCAAAATAAAGGACATCTTACTTTGCTCGTCAATGACTGCGCCGTTCATCTCGGCGACATTTTAGTGGACCATCATGTCGAGAAAATGTTTTCTTATTGACTGGCCTTCCTTCATGCATGCATTATAAACGTACTTCAGGGCCTCGTGCTAGATCTGAGAGGATAGTTGTCCAAACATCTCCTAGAGGGACTCCATGATCTGACGTGTAGTGATCATGGTCTTGTGTTTCTTTGTAAGAACGTCAGACAGAATTTCCAAGATATAGACTCAGACCTTGTCATTGGTCTTCGTCCAACGGCTATATGCATCCCTTAATGCATGGGATACATTACGGGCAGGATTGGAGGAAATTCATCCATTAAGACGAATCGTATATCATCTATAATGAGAATCGTATTCAAGTTAGATTTTCACGTCGCACAATTTTTACTGGTTAGTTTTTCGTTATTAAGCAAGGAAATTATGAAATTATTGTGGAAGACATGCTGAAACAAATAACAAACAATTGACCATTATACTAAAAAAAAAAAAAAACAAGTATCTAATCAATTCAGCAAAAACATGCAGTCACAAAACCCAAATTAAACTATTGATTTTGTTTTTGCAACAATATTTCAGAGGTTTAGAGCAACATACATTGAAGGGTGATCGACTATCCCTCCCTTGAATTAAGACAATCTCAGCTAATCACTAATACCAGAATAACTCTTATTCCTATAGTTCTTAGCTATTGTTTTTTGGTCAATGACCATTAACTAGTTTAATTCATCTTGTAAGTGTGATCCTCCCATTTTCAGATCTCAGAGATACGCTTCAATAGGCTACCATAAGGAAATACAACTGTTGAAGATTAACCAAAGAAACCCTATCCATTATTGGAGTTTGCGTTGTTCCGAATCTTATGATCAAACCCTCAAAGGGATAGTTGCTCCAGGACGACACGTAGGCGAGCGTAGGAATCTCACAGTGCAACCTAATGGAAGAGACCGTAGGATACATTAACATATGTCCTTCTCCCACTTACTATGAATACTTTCCTTATTCACCTTGGTATTAACCCATGCATACAATTTCTGAAGGGAGGCCGCACCTAGGGCAACACGAAGCCAAGCATGGATCTCATGGTGTGAATTCTTAGGGACGTGAGAGATAAAAATTGATATATCCCATGTACCATTTTTCTCCCACTAAAGTATTATACTATTTTAGGGTTTTATTATACTTAGTTACATTTAGGCTAATGATTCTATCTAAGTCTATGCTTATTATAACTCTTATAATAAGGTCTTCACTCTAATATTTTAGGTGAATTAAATCATTTAGTTAACCTAGTGACATTGCATACTAACAGGATTAAGGTTAATTCAACTCAAGTTCCATGTCAGCTCTTAAGTAGGAGGTGTTCTATAAACCGTCATCTTAAGATCTCCCAACCTAGACAGAACTTCACCGGTAGAGTTCCCTTATAACCTAAGTCCTATTTGTCCTATTAGTCATATTTTAAATCTATTAAAACAAATAGGACAAAATTTTGATCTTATTAGAATTAATGTGATCTAAGGTCTAGATTAATTTTAAACAATTAAAATTAAATCCAAATCCCTAAGATCCTAAGTTTGCATGGAACTTTTTATTATAAGTTGACGGTTACTAAATATTAATTTATAACTATTACAATTAATTCTTAGCCTTATAATCATGCTTTCTATGGTTTATTTAAGTAACAATCAAATTCTAATTAACAAGAAAACCATATATGTGCATTTCATGACTTTAATATAACAATTATATTAAACTATGGATGTGACATGCTCAATGCAAATTGATTTTCAACTTTATTAATATAACACTTATATTAAACAACTCATGAAAATATACCAAGTACATACAAGACATTATAAATATAACTCTTTATATTTACCTAAGTAATGTCATGCATCATGCTTTTCCAATTTCATATATTTAACATAGCATAATACATTAAATAACTCATGAAATGATATCCACATCATGCATTAAAACCATACATCACTTATAACATATTAAAAATGTATGATCATGCTTAACCCATGGTAGGATTTATCAAAATGACATCTACAAAGCATTTAAATAGCAAATAAACCGGTACTTTTGGCTCCTAGGATAAAATAAAGCAAGAAACTAAAATAATTATGTTAATTTTATCCTAAAATAAGTTTCTGCTGCTCTAGAATTGGACCAGACCAACTCGAATTCACCTAAACCGCTTCAAATTAAACCAAAAAACCACGAACTGAGCCAACACAATACTAAACCAGACCAAACCACTTTGAACCAATCGAACCAAATCGAACCACCCTAGGTCAACGCTGAACCGTGTGCAACACAACCCTAACGTCGCATTGTCATAGCGTTGTAACGCCGCGGTACCAGATTGCGTTCCTAGGCAAATTCTTCGACTATTCTTCGTTTTTGGCCAAAATTGGTCTCGATCTTCATCAAATTCAGGCCTATTTCTAGATACGGACTTATAGAAGACATTGAATTTGGGCCTTTACAAATTTGACCGAAAATCTATAGTCATAAACTATTGTAAACATTCATTTGCAATGGAAATCACAGAGACTAACAAAATTACAACCTACTGTAATACCCATACACTAGAAATTTCAGGAAAAATTATAAAGACTAACAAAATTACAACCTACTGTAAAATAATTCTCATCTAGGTTAAGCATGCATAAATTAATTCTACCGAGAAAGGGAAAGGAAACCTTACCTTTTTAGAATCAAACAAAATCCAATTCTTCAATTGATTTCACAAACAACACCACAAGAAATGCCTCCCTATCCTTTGAGGTTTCTTGAGTTAAAATTGGGTTGGTGGGAACCAAAATTGATTGGAAAGAGTAGATAAATAATTGTTTTTCTGAAGAGAAAAGGCTTCACAAAACCTTTTTATGTTTTCTAAAATCAATTGCAATTCACCTGCAAAACTTACTTTTTGTAGGTCTTTTAACCAATAGAAGAGAGAGCATGAATGTAGAAGAACCCACGATTCAGATAACTCCCCTATGTAAGAGTTATCTTTTTAATTAATTTGATTAATTAAATTAATTAATAATTAATTAATTCTGATTTAATTAATTATTTCATTTAAATCATTTTTAAATGAAACATCTCTCACATAATCTATAGTTTTAATTCAAATAATTTAACTAAATCAAATTAAATAATTATTTAATCCTCCAATTATTACCAAATTAAATATCAAATATTTAATTTATCCTACATTTGAATCATATTTAATTATATTCTCTCATAACCTATAGTTTTAATGTACATCTAATACACATTAATTTTAACCTATAGTTCCAATTAAAATTAATATTTGAACTTCTTCATGTTGGGTTTGATGCCCTAAATCTCGTAGAGTCCCATAGTTTGTAATTGTACTGTACAAACTTATTATTTATTTAATAAAATATATAATGTTTTATTTCAAAATTAGTTGCATTAACCACAAACCAATAAACTAACATTCAAGGTTATCTTGTAGCTTAAACATGTATGTAGAGACATACATGTGAATCGTGTTTAAGTGATAATGTAAATGGTCTGTAGTAGATGGATAAGGTTGGGGTACCTTATCCTGGTGACACTACGAGTATGACCCGCTTTGTAGGTGTTACAATTATTGTAAAGTGCTACAAATGATTTGATCCTGATTATTCATGTATAGACATGTGAGCGGGAATATTCTATACAAAGGAGTTTGTATAAGACCGGACCACGAAATGTTTAGTCTCATTATCTAACGCCGTTCATAATAGAGACTTACATTTCACCAGGATGACTATAGGTAACATAACCTAAATCCTGAGTGAGTTGTGAACTCTTGCCTATGAGGGCGGTCCTTTGATTTGTATGGGTGAGAGTGTCCAGATCACCGACTCAATAAACCTACCATTTTGAGGATTCGTCTAATTGGGGAGTTGGGAACACAGCTACATAAGAAGGAATTCACTCCTTCCCCAAGGTCAGGGTAAGTAGATAAATTGCTCCCCTAAAGGCTGATTCCAAGGCTTGAACAATGTAGCGCCACACCCTCTCTTGACCTGAGATGGGTTATTCATAGTTGAACTATGATCTATTGTTCATTAGAGGGATCAGTAATACTTAAGGAGTTAGATGTAACTACAAGGGCAAAACGATAATTTTGGCCTAGCTATACTTACGAGTAATTTGTGAATGGTTATCATACTTTTGATTGGTTATATCCAATTGACACAAAAATATATCTATAGTATGAAAAGTGCACTGTTGGTATTTAGTAAAGTGCCCAACAGTTAACTGATGATGAATAATTTAATTAAAGAGTTTAATTGATTATTCACGTACTGTTAGAACTTTAAGCTACAGGTCCATGAGGTCCCTTTGGTAGCTCAATAGGACTAAACGAGAATCAATACTAGATTAATTTGAATTGTTCAAATTATTTGAGGGAATTGATAACATATGATATAATTAAGTTATTTTTAATTATATGTGATATAGTTATTATAATGTATTTGAGACATTATATTATTTATGAGAGGAAGCAAATATTTGAATATAATTCAAATGTTGATATATGAATTGGATTCATAATTGTTAAATTTAATATAAATGTGATTTATACTAAATGGCATATGTGAGAGAAAAGAAACTATAGGTTATATTTTATATGATACAATATTAAAACTATAGGTTATATGTTATAGTTGATATAATATATAGTTTAATATATATATTATAGGATAAGTTAGTATCATATTTATATATATATTAAATGATAATTTAAATAAATTTATTAATTTTATTTTTAAAATTAATTTAATTTGAATGTGGGAGGGAGTTACAATTCCCTTCCCTCTTTTCTCTCCACCCATGTAAATGGATGGTTTTTATTTTTTGGATTTGAAGTGAGTCTTCATCTTCAACTTGCAAGCAAGAGAAAACATAGCGTGAGACAGAAAAGTTCTCTGGAAAATCTCAGAGAGAAAAATTCCTCATACCTTCTCTCATTCTCCTTCCCACAATCCAAATTCATCAGAGCCCACTCCTCCTAGAATCTCACTAGAGAATACCAAGGACTCCAAGTGGTCGTGCCCAATTGGCCATTTTCAATTTGTACCGAGGGATTTCTTGAAGAAAGTCTTCAAAGGTAAGGTTTAATGAAACCCTAAATTTCTTTTTAATTGAACATGTTGTATTTATTTGTTAAGATGCATAGTCTGTTTGATTTTTTTTTGTAAAATTCCTTTCTCTGTAAAAATGGGATTTGGGACAATTCCATTTCCACTCAAGGGCCCTTCAATAGGATCCTTCACTTCAAATATTTAATTCTCTCATAAATTAATTTTGAACCATATCCAAAATTAAATTTATATAATAAAGTTTAATTAAAATATAAACTTTATATTATAATGCATCATTATACATTATATTATTTCCCTAAGTGAATTTGAATATTTCAAATTCAAGACATTGTTACCTCAATTCCCTTTATGAGCTGAGAATGAGACCTCATAGACCTATAGATCAGAAGTTCTAACGATATGAAATTAGTTGGCTAAACTCATCAACCAAATTAATCAATATTCGTTAACTGTGGGTACACTCCACTAAAGACCCACAACTGCACTCTTCTTACTGCAGATATATTTTTGTGTCCATGGATATAGACCAATGACAAAAAGTTACTCCTTCACGAGTGTTCGTAACACTAGTTAGGTCAAATTACCTGGGTTACCTTTGTATCCTTAAGTACCAATGCTCCTCTAATGAACAACCTATTTATGGTCCAACAAAAAACCCCTTAGGCCAATGAGAGGGGGAGGATCCTTTGTTCAAGTCCCAGAGACACCACTTAAGGAAACATTCATCTACTTACCCTAAAGTTGAGAATGAGTGAAATCCATCTTGTATTATTATGTTTCCAGCTCTCCACTCGGTCTTGTCTCCAAAATGGTAGGCTTATGAGTCAGTGAACTGATTACTCTCACCCATACAAATCAAAGGACAATCCCTTGTGAACAGGAGTTCATAATACACTCAAGATTAAGACTAAGTTGCCTAGGTTATTCTATTGAAATTGAAACTTAACTAGTCAATGGTGTTACATCTAGTGGTTACTATTTTGCGATCTAGTCGTATGCAAACTTATAACATAGGATACCCCCACTCGTATGTCACCTACACGAACACATTGGATTACTGCGTTTGTATCAAATACATAGTGGACTGTATCCAAAGTGTCACCAAGATAAGGTACCCAATCTTATCCCTATATTATAAACCCTTTAGGCTGTATTTTGAACATTGATCCCTATAGTCTCCACATACAGTTCAAGACTCATAAGACAACCTAGGATGTTAGTTTATTGGATTTAGGATTATTAAGACAAAATGAATACAACACTATCAATAACTCTTATTGAAATTATATTGATAACTCTTTATTTATGACAATCAATTATTTAAATTTACTATCTACGAGTTTTAGGACATAAAACCCAACACAACTTTCATTAAATCAAAAGTCACATGTATACTGAATACTTTCAAAGAATAAAGAAATGAGAAATGAAAAGTGCAAAAAGAAAGAACGAAATAATTTTTGGAAAAATACAATAACAAGACTTCTTTAGATAAACTCTCACTCTCTAGGGCTCTCTAGATTGAATTCAACCTTTTTCAAGGGTGAATCTTCACTGTATAGACGATCTCATGAGGTAGAGATGACCTAAAACTAGGATTATTCAGAGGAACTTTCATTCTTGAAGACTTGCTGAAGGTGGTTTGTAAGAGTTCTTCTATGTGAGTGTAAGGTTGTTGAAGAAGAAGGGTTCCACTCCTTTATTTAGGCCAAGATTATTGAGAAAAGGGCAAAAATCATGATTTGAAAGCTTTCCAGTTAGTTTCGGTGTTGTAAAATGGTTGTGGACCAAAAAAGACAACCACGAACGATTGGGCACGATTATGGAATTTTAAAGTTTTTTATGAGCGAACCGCTTTATCTAATGTAGACGCATCTCTATAATTTTCTGTAAAACAGTTAAAAACCACTGTAAAAGCTTATAAAGTCAGTCCAAAATAGTAAAAGCAAATTTTAAATAGTTTAAGGACATGTTTTTGCTCATTTTATCCAATTTAAACCTTTAACGGGAGGTAAATTGTTGGGATTTGTGCCTAAATCCTCCTAGTTAATTATCTAATATAGTATTTAATTTAATTATTAAATATGCAATAATGAATTATTCATTACAATAAAAATCCAAGGTTATTTCATGAGGATTGAACAATATGTAGTTGACATAGAGGTGGATCATGTTCAAGTAATAACCTAAAGAGTATATAGTGTATGAATAAGATTGGATGCCTTATCCTGGTAACACTGGATACGACCCACTTTATAATCGTTACAAATGATGTGACCTAAATCGTTCATGTGAAGACATGCAAGTGGGGTTATCCTATGCAAAGAGTTTGTAAGCGAAATAATTAATCTCTCTTTGCAACACAATTGATTGAAGAGATTAATATTTTATAGGATTACCATATGTAACTTAATCTAAATCTTGAGTGAGTTATAAACTCCTACCTATGAGGGCTCATCCTTTGATTTGCATGGGTGGGGAGTGGCCAAGTCGCCGACTTAATAAGTCTACCATTTTTGGGATTTGACTGGGCGGGAGCTAAGAATATAACTACACAAGATGAAATTCACTCATTCCCACCTTAGGATAAGTAGATGAGTAGTTCCCTTAAGTGCTGATACCAGGCCTTGAGCAATGGGCCCCACCCTTTCATTGGCTTGAAAGGAACATGGTTTATGGTTGGACCATAAATAAATTTTTTATTAGAGGATAGATGGTACTTAAGGAGAAAAAGGTAATTATAGGAGTAAAACGATAACTTGACCCAACTGTAGTTACGAACAACTTGTGAGGAATTGACTTATTTTTAGTAGCTATACCCGTGGACACAACATGTTGTCCAGTGCATAAGAGTGCAACTATATGAGTCTTTAGTGGAGTGCCCTGAAATTTTATTAATGTTCACACAATATAAAGAAGAAATAATACCTGCTTCAAAGATGTTAGGAAATGCCTCTCTTTTATTTCTGTTCTCAATATACGAATTTCTATTTGTTGCATATGCAATCCGTCTCATTTCCTCAACCTATTGAGGTGTCATAGGAGTTAATGAATGTCAATTAATTTAGTTAAAGAGTTTGATTAATTAATCTCAGATAATTGAAGTTTATAATTTGTAGGTCCATTAAGTCCACTGCTAGCTCACGATAAATAAAACAAGGACTAAGAGTTTTGAAAGAATTTGAAATATTCAAATTGATTAAGGGAATATATGTTAGTTGTATATGATACAATTAATATAATGTATTTAGATACATTATAATATAAAGTTGATTTTGAGTGAGATTAACAATTAAACTATATAATATGAGAGATTTAAATAATATGAATGAGATTCATATTATAAGTGTAGGTTAAAATTAATGTGAATGAAATTCATATTATAATTATAGATTAAAATTAATGTGAATTATATTCATATTAAAACTATATGTTATGAGAGAAGTATATTTGAATATGATTCAAATATATATCTAATTAAATATAAGATATTTAAATAAATAAACAAATAAAATTATTAAATTAAATTAAATTAAATAATTAATTGCTATGTTGCAGGGAAATGGGAGTTACCGAAGAGAGTTACAACTTCTCAGTCCCTCACTTACGTTTAATTGCAGAGGGTCTGCATGAAAAAGAATGAATTATTTTTTAATGTAAAGCCTCTCTCTCAAAAGGAAAAAACTCTCTAAAAATTTTATGGAGAATGAGTTCTCTGCCAAAAACACATTATTTATTATTTTTAAAGGAGATTCCCACCAACCGGTCCTTACCAGATAACAGTAGGGAAGATCTGAAGGAGGTGTCTTACTTGCTGAAAAGACTTGGAGAAGATAGAAGAACCGTTCTTCAAAGGTAGTATTTCTCAATCTTATTTATATGCTCAACCTAGTATATTTACAACATGTTTATGTTTTGTGATTTATATCGTACAATTTTCTTCCAATTCAAAGATAAGAACGATAAAACGTTTCCGCTACGGGATTCAATCCCTTCATAAATAAAATGTAAAAATCTACTTTTACTAGAGAAAAGTTAAATATATATATCAAAATAATGCACTTTGTGACATTTATCGTATTGTTTGCTTGTATGTGATGATATGTTGATAATTCACACAAATAGAAGTCTCACTTATCCCATGAAAAGATGTTGAAATCTAACTTTGATATGAAAGAACTTGGTCTTGCTGATGTTATACTTGAAATTAAAATCAAATGGATTTAATTATGTAGATATATATATTCATGGTTAGAAACTCTTAGGTTGGATTGAAATCATCAAATTAGATGATGTTTCATGTACAAATTTAATATATAAATTTGTAGTCTCATCAATTTGAATGAATTATTTTTTATTTGGTCAAGTGAGTTAAATTTGAAAAATGTTTGAATTTTGTATTTATTCGATTTGATTTTTTTCTTTCTATATTTTGGAGAGGTTTCAATTACTAACTTATAATTAGCAACTTGTTTATTCATTTGTAGGATCTCATTCCAAATTGAAGAGTTCTCTCTTTTTTTCTTCTCTTGATCTTGAGTTGAGTTTTAGAGTAAGTATCTAAAAGTTGTCCCTGATCCAAGTAGTTTGAGGTTGTACTCTACCTAAATTAGTCATTGTATCTCATTAAGATGATCGTTGGTCTGATTGCTGTCAATGCACAACGAATAATTATCTTTAGAGATAGTATTTATCAAAAGCATGTCTGACTATCCTTTGAATCTTCACAAGTTTGTGAGGTTTTTATAAGTTCTATATGTCCTCAATGCCATCTACAAACGTCTGGGTCCAAATGAAATGTCCCTTTTTGGAAATGTGTTGATTATCATGATCAAAACCCCACTCCTATCTTTTTTTTTTTTTTTTTTTTTTTTTTTTTAATCTTTAAATCAACTTTAGGGTTAAAAAAACTTGGTCCTCCTCATATGTAGTGGTTGGAACAAAATTCTCTTTTGTAAAAATGGTAGGGTTAAAACAGCTTGGACCTTCTCTAGGAAACAAAACTTTATATTTCTATGAGAGTGGTTCGGTTAAAACAATTTGATCTTTTTTTTTGTATGCGGTATAAAATTATTGTTAATTCAACCATATATTTCAAAAAAATTCAAAAGAAAAATAAAGAGGTAATTTTCACTCCTACGGTATAAAATTAATTGGCAAATGTCCTACACTTAATTTTTTAAAAGAGATATGTCATACAAGCTTTATTAAGTAGTAAAGAGAGCAAGAAAACCTTACAATTCAAGGATATAGAAGAAATCATAATTACAAAAAAGGTTTTTTTTTTTTCACTAGTAACCAAAATTTGTATAGACCATTCAAATTAGGGTTTTTTTTTTTAACTCCAAATAATTATTATTCTCTCTTAAATGTGGTATATAATGATAGTCGCATTTATGTAACCATAATTCCCTCCTTCAATAGTATTTTAAAAAAAGTTATAAATTTTTAGAATTGAGAATTACCTAATTTTGAGTTCTAAACAAGTTGTGGATGTCAGAATTGGAATTAAGTTCAATACCATTTTCTTTATTTTATCCTGTCAATACTTACCGGGCTTTTTTGTTCCAATAAATTGTAATAAAATAATTTATTTTATTTGAAAACACAACAAAAATCCTTGATCGCCAAATGTTGTGAGAGTTTTCGACACTACTAGATGAGTACAATTATCATCAACCCAAAACTCAAATCTATACACTAAAGGGTCTAGAGAGATTTTTGATTTTTTTTTTATCCCTTTTAGTTGATGGATATAATTTTAGGTAATTAAATATTTAAATTTTTAAATAAAAACTTCCTCATTTCTTGACACTCACACCTTAAATTAGAAAAGAAAAGAGTTTTATTTTATTCCTGGCTTGGTCAATATTTGGTGGGCTTTTTTGTTCCAATAAATTGTACTAAAATAATTTATTTTATTTGAAAACACAACAAAAATTGTTATCGTCAAATGTGGTGAGGGTCTTCTTGACACTATTAGATGAGTATAATTATCATCGACTACCAAAACTCAAATCTATACACTATCTAAAAGGGCCTAGAGAGAAGCTTTTGATTTTCTTTTTTATTCATTTTAGTTGATGGATATAATTTTAGGTAATTAAATATTTAAATTATTAAATAAAAACTTCCCCTATTTCTTGACACTCACACTTTAAATTAGAGAAGAAAAAGAGTTTTATTTATAATTTATTTATTATTGACTACCAAAACTCAAATCTATACACTGTCTAAAAGATCCTAGAGAGAAACTTTTGAATTTCTTTTTTATCCCTTTTAGTTGATGATATAATTTTAGGTAATTAAATATTTAAATTATTAAATAAAAACTTCCCCTATTTCTTGACCCTCACACTTTAAATTAGAGAAAAAAAAAGTTTTATTTTATTCTTGGTTGGCGAATACCTAGTTGGGTTTTTTTGTTCCAATAAATTGTATAAAATAATTTATTTTATTTGAAAACAAAACAAAAATCCTTGATCGTTAAATGTGGTGAGGGTCTTCGACACTACTAGATGAGTACAATTATCATCAATCAACAAAACTCAAATCTATACACTATCTAAAAAGGTGTAGAGAGAAATTTTTTATTTTCTTTTTTATCCCTTTTAATTGATAGATATAATTTCAAGTAGTTAAATGTTTAAATTATTAAATAAAAACTTCCCATATTTCTTGATACTCACACTTTAAATTAGAAAAGAAAAGAGTTTTTAATTTTATTTTTTTTTTATTGCATTCACACATTAAAGAATACTAATTTAGAAACCAATCACATTTTGTCTTATTTTATCATTGAATCTCTAATGGTTAATTTTTTTTTTTTAAAATCACATTTTGACATTCACATGCAAATAATTAGAAAACAGGGTTTCCCTAATTTTTGAAATTCAAGTAAAAAAAATATATTTTATCCCCTAATCTCAAATTCACTTATCACATTTTATCTCTATCTCATATTATCTAAATTTTAAAGGATAATTTTTTTTTAATTACAAATAAAAAGGAAAAAAAATCTAATAAAATTATCTATTTTTTTTTTGGCATTCACACATTAAAAAAAATCACATTTTATTTTTAATTCAAAATTAAAAAAATCACATTTAATCTCAAATTCACATCGAAAAAATAATTTTGAAAAAATCTCTTGTTAAGTATTGTTCCAAATAAATGATAGTGATTTTTTTTTTTTAAAAAAAGCCCCTATGTTTTCTTGGTATTCACACATTAAAAGAAAAAAAACATTTTATTTATAATTTGAATTTAAAGTTTATCTCTAATTCATATTGAAAAAAATTCTAAAAAAAGTGTGATTTTATCTTAAAAATCTTTTGTTCACAATAAATGATAGTAATTTTTTTAAAAAAAAATAATTTCTCCCCATTGTTTCGCATTCATTCAAAGAAAAAAAAAACCACATTTTCCCACAATTTTAGCATTCACACCTTTAAAGAAAAATATGAAAAAATAAAAATCTATCCCTAATTCACATTTAAAGAAAAAAATTCTAAAAAAATTCCATATAATCGAAAATTTTCATGTTTAGTTTTTAGATTTTGTCATTTTTATCTTTAATTAATGTTAAAAGAAGAAAAAATGTAAAAAATCTCATATTATCTAAAAACCTACCATTCAAATTAAATTATAGTACACTTTAAAAAAAAAATACAAAAGGATTTTTTTTTTAAAAAAATCTAATTTTACATAATAATTTTGATTTAAAAAAACCTCATTTTATCTAATTCACATCAAATCCTTAAATAATCTCATTTTACCTCAATTTTTCTATAGATAGTTAAACCTTTAGTTTCCATATGATATATATTTTTTTGTTTTTTTATTTTGGTTTTAATTTCACTCTCCCTATTTTTTTTATATAATTTTTTAGCATCAAGTATTTTTTATAAAAAATCCATTAAGCACTATTACCACATTTTTGTATTTTTTCCTTGTTCTTTAACATTTTAAGTTGTTTTAGCTTTAAGAATAGGATTGTTTACAATTTTTCTACTTTAGCAATTTTTTTTTTTTTTAAAATTTCTCTTGTATCACACCTCCATTTTTCTTTTCTTATATTTTTTAAGTTATTATTTTTTCAATTTTTATTTTTCTTATCATTGAACATAAACCGTGTTTTTTTAATCTTTGCATGAGATCGACATTGAAGACTTTTTTCTTTTAATAAAAGAATAATCCTCTTTTTTCTTTTCTTTTTTAAAAGAAGTCAAATATTAGTTAGAAATATATTCAAAGAAGGGTTTTTATTTCTAATTAAAGTGATTAGCATTTATTTTAAAGTTTTCTTATTATGAAAGCAAATATTATTAGTTTATTTGTTCTCTTACTATCAAAGATTTCAATTAAGAGATCAAAAATTCAGTTCGAAAACTTTTTAAAAAAAAATTTAAGAAAATGGACCTTTTTAAATATAAAAATATTTACATTTTATAGCAAAATGTTCCAAAAAAGTTCAAAAAGTACGAAAGCACTTTTGAAACTTTTTACTATAAAATGTAAATATTTTTTAAAATTTTCTATTTATAAGAATTTCTCTTCAGAAATTATTAATTTAATTTTTTTAGTATATATATATATATAAATGATTTTGCAAGTATAAGACTCTTATTTCAATCTATACATGGACATTTAATTTTTAATTTTGTAGCTTAGCTAATTGCTAAAAATTGTTTATTGAGGTGAACCATTATTAATATGATGAAAATTTAAGAGATGAGAATAATAAAAAAAAAAGTCTTTTTCTTTATTTTTTTTTTTTGGGAAAAATGCAAAATGAAGCCTTTAAGGAAGAAGGATCCTATTATATGTAAATAATAGTGGTTTTGGTTCAATTTGCTTATAAAATTGTTCTAAAAAGATTTAAAAAACGAGAAAATGACCTGCGGTTTTTAAAGCGTTTAAAATTATGATTATTTGGAATATTAATTGACTCATCTAGGGTTTAAATTTTTTTTATAGCATAATCTAAAACTAACAAAGATAAGAACAATAATCCGCCACAGAAAACTGACAGATCCAAAGAGAAAAATTTACCCACCAAATTTGAGAACAAACCTCACAAATTGCCCAATTAAATGTATTGACACATATAGTAGTTAGACTATTAGTTCTACAACTATCAAATAGTGACCCAAGAGACAGTAAACTAGATTCTACAACTATCAAATAGAAACCTCGAGAGATAGTAAACCTCATCATCTCACTAGAACCCATTGATTAGAATAAATATATCCAATTCGCCTTATTCACTAGGAAACCACCCCTAATTAACCATTCCCCACCTGACAATGTACCCTTAAAAAAAAACTAAGGCCCCACAAAATACAAATGACTTAGTCCTGACCTGGCCTTGTAGAAATGACGTGTTTCCACCGTTACTTTCCTACATAGAACATTTCTACACTCGCCGATATAACCCCACAAAAAATTAGCATATATAGAATTCAATTCATCACATAAAGAAGGAGATGAAAACAACCAGGTAGGTTGGAATGGCTTGCACTAGCTCAATGTATGATCGATAGAATTTTATTTATTTATTTATTTCCTCATGTTCTTTTTTATCCTAGGTTTGTTTTTTCTTTTTTCTTTTAATCACGAATGTGCACAAAAATTATTTCTTTTTTTTTTTTTTTTTCATGATGTGAGGGTAAACTCAACTATTTTAAATTTATGTTAAAGGTCCTCAACGAAAGCGACTTATCACTTTTCTTTGATTTTTTTATTAGAAGTGGCAGATCCAAAATTTTATAGGGGAGCACAAGTATATATAAATTTAATTTTAGATGCATCGATATAATATTCAAGTCATAATATCACCAAAGCGAGTATAACTATGTTAGGACATTGATCCTTAAAAGGACTTTATTAATGTAAAGGGCTGGCACAATAGCTAAACGATGAACGAATTCTTCATAAACAAAGACTAGACGATCGCTTACAGTTGTTACTCGATCGCTTACCAAATTCTAAATGATTGTTTACAAACTTTACATGATCGCTCAGTAATTCTAGATGATCGCTTACAAAACACTCTGGATCGCTTACAAACTGCTACACGATCGCTTACAAAATATTACACAATCACTTACCTGATACTACACGATCCAGATATGCAAACTTCCGTGCCTTCCTTTCTATTTCTTTCTTCTTTTAAACGATCAACTTCCAAACAGAATTGAAAGTAAATTCAGTTGCGGTCCCTAACCTCCATAACCGACTCAACTGCCGACGCTCCTTTAACTCCTTTATTCTTCCTTCTTTGATTTGGAGGCCTATCATTACCTCCCCCTCCACCTATACCTTATCCTCAAGGTAAAATTCTGGAAATTGATTATGGAAATCATCGAGTACCTCCCAAGTCGCCTCATGCTTCGACAAGCCCTTCCACTTCACTAAAAATTTACGTCCCTACTGTGACAACCCTAGTCGAGAGCTCAAAACAACTTTTAGTTCCGACAACCAAGTATGATTTTCATCGACTAAAGGATCCACAGATGATTCCCCTCCTGGCTGTCCAACCAATTTCTTTAGTTGCGACACATGAAACACTGAATGGATGGACACTGTTGTCGGAAGGTTCAACTTGTAAGCTACTGATCTCACTCTGTCAACCACCTGATATGGCCTATAATACTTGAGAGATAATTTCACAAACTTCTTTTGCCGAACTGAAATTTGGCGATAGGGCCGCAATTTCAACCATATCCAATCACCAACTTGAAATTCAACATCACGTCGCTTCTTGTCAGCAAACTTCTTCATTTTCTCTTAAGCCACCCTCAAATGCTCCTTACGCACGCGCAATGTAGCATCTCTGTCTCTCATTTGCTGGTCCAAAGTCGCATTGGCTGTGCAATCATTCCTATAGTAAATCAACACTGGGAGTTGTCGTCCATACACAATTTGAAAAGGGGAAAAGCCAATAGAAGCATTATACGTGGTGTTATACCAATATTCCGCCCAATGAAACCATTTAACTCATTCTTTCGGTCGCTCTCCACAAAAGCACCTCAAATACATTTCCACGCTGCGATTCACCACCTCTATCTAACCATCCGACTGAGGATGATAAGCTGTACTGCGATGGAGCTTGGTACCCGACAGTCGGAACAACTCCTGCCAAAAATGACTCACAAACACCTTGTCTCGGTCCGAGACAATTGACTTCGGCACCTTGTGCAGTTTAACTATTTCTCTAAAATGTATCTACTACAATACTAGCATTGAAAGGGTGTTTCAAAGGCAAGAAATGAGCATATTTACTCAATCGATCAACTACCATTAAGATCACATCATACCCCCTGGCCTTTGGCAATCCTTCAATGAATTCATTGATATGTCAGCCCATACAATATCAGGGATAGGTAGTGGCATTAATAATCCAGCTGGTGACAAGGCCAACGATTTATTTTTCTAGCATACCACACACTTCTCCATATACCTCTTAATAGCTCCCTTCATGCCTTCCCAATATAGTTCTCCTGATATTCTCTTGTACGTTCTCAGAAATCCGAAATGGCCTCCAAACACAGAGTCGTGATATGTATGCAAGATTGTAGGGATCAATGAAGAAGTACTAGAAAGTAATAACCTCCCTTTATACTTCAGCACACTTTGATGTAGAGAAAAATCTTACACTCCGTGTTCCTTCCTTAGTATGCAGCCTTTAATTCTTTGTAACCGGTCATTGTGCTCAACTTCTTTCTGAATTATAGCTATGTCAATTAAAATAGGGCTGATAATTAAGCCAACTGAGCTTCCATTTCCACTCTGGATAAGGCATCCATGACACCATTCTACAGTCCCGAACGATAGATTACCTCAAAATCATACCCAAGCAACTTAGCTACCCACTTCTGATGCTGTGGCTGTATCGTCCTCTGTTCAAGTAAAAATTTCAAAGCCTTCTGATTTGTCTTGATAACAAATCGTCTTCCTAACAAATAAGGGAGCCACCTCTGCACAACCATGACAACAACCAATAATTCCCTCTCGTATACCGGTTTCGCACGATCTCTCAAGGACAGAGTATGACTGTAAAAAGCGATCGGTCACCACTATTGCACTAGCACTGCGCCTATGCCGTACCAAGATGCATCAGTCTCTACCTTAAATGGTATGCTAAAATTAGGAAGCACCAACACAAGTAGTGTCATCATAGTAGTTTTGAGCTTCTCAAAGGCGCACTGAGCATCCTCTGTCCACCGAAATGTCCCTCCCTTCAAAATTTGTGTCAAAGCCGCCTTATATTGCCATAATTTTGTACAAACCTCCGGTAATAACCAGACAAGCCTAAGAATCCCGCACCTTCTTCATTGTCTTAGGCACCGACCACTCCAACACTGCCTGTACCTTCTCCAGATCGACCTCCATGCCTTGTTTAGAAATGATGTGCCCCAAATATTCCACTCTATCTTTATAAACTGACACTTCTTCCTATTAGCGTAGAGTTCATGCTCCCTTAATACTGATAATACCACTTCTAAATGCTGCAAGTGCTCTTCTAAATTTTTACTATACATCAGTATGTCATCAAAGAACACTAACACAAAGTGGCGTAAGTAAGGTCTGAATATATGGTTCATCAGTGCTTGAAATGTAGAAGGTGTATTAGTTAAACCGAAAGACATTACCAGAAATTCATAATGCCCCTCATGTGTCCAGAAGGCTGTCTTCTCCACATCTCGCGTATTCATTCAAATTTGATGATAACCAGACTTCAAATCCAACTTCGAGAAGAAAGCAGCTCCATTTAGTTCATCAAAAAGTTCTTCCACCACAATAATTGGAAATTTATCTGGAATAGTATCAGTGTTGAGAGTGCGATAATCCACACAAAACCTCCATCCACCATCTTTTTTTTAACCAGTAGAACAGGGATAGAATAGGGATTGGTGCTCGGCCTAATGATGCCCGAATCCAACATTTCCTCCACTATTTCTCCATCTCGGCTTCTGATGATATGCATACCTGTATGGACGAACATTTATGGGGTTGGTCGCTTCCTTCAAATGGATGTGATGATCAATATTCCGACGAAGGGGTAACTCCCTAGGCCATTCAAATATGTCTTGAAATTGATTGAGCAAGTCTGACAGAGACTCTAGTACTGATTCTGCTTCTCTGTTTTCCCCTTGCTCAGCTACTAACTCACCCCATTTAATAGTCTATATTCAACCAGAAATCCTTGATCTTCTGCCTTCCATGTTTTCACCATACATTTTAGACTGATCCTTGCCTTCGTCAGACTTGGATCCCCCTGCAAAGTTATTTTCCGACCCTCATGAGCAAACATCATTGTTAGGTTCCGCCAGTCAACCTCTGTTTTCCCCAAGGAATGTAACCACTGCATCCCCTAAATCACGTCAACACTCCCCAGCTCCAATGGCAGGAAACTATCACACAGTCTCCAATCTCCCAGCCTCATTCCATATTTTTGCATACTCCCTTTCCTCGCACAGCGGTTCCCGATCCCAAAACTACTCCGTAATTGGTTGTGTCTATGATGTTCAACTGCAGACGATTCGCTAGACTCTTTGATATGAAGTTATGCGTAGCTCCACATTCTACCAGTATCACCACCGATTCTCCCTTGATTTTCCCTTTAATCTTCATTGTTTGTGGGTTTGTCAATCCCACAACTGAGTTCACAGACAGTTCAGCAATAGGCGAAATTTCCTCACTCAACGTCAACATATTCAATTCTAACGTCTCTTCCCTTACTTCCTCGTCTTTATACAACTCCCGTTCCTCCCCGGATGCCTGCACTACAAGTAATCTCAGTTCTCTCAACTCCTGCCCTTTACACCGATGCCCAACAATATAACTTTCGTCGCATCGGAAACAAAGCCTTTTTTCTCTCTTCGACTGAAATTCAGCATCTGTTAATCTTCTTGTTAGAATTTCTCTCCGGTTATCGTTATTCATGTTCCTCACAACGTGATTGTCCTCATCGGAAATGACTCTCTGATCTTCCCTCCCTCTTTTGGTTCACTTTCGCCTACTGTCTTACTCATATTTTCTATATTGAATTTCGAAGAGTTCAAATTTTGGATCTTACCTCTGTATGTTTGCATCCGACCCGCTTCGACCCGTGCATTTTCTCTATCTTCAACACGATGTGCCAACGACATCATTTGCGCTAACCCAGTGGGATCCCAACACTCAACTTTAGCTTTTATCCACGATGCCAATCCGTTCAAGAATGTCTCCTTTAGAACTTCATTCGGGAGAGGAGGCAACAACGCTACTAACTTATCGAACAAATTTCGATATGCCTCCACAGTCATTTCTTGTTTAATAGCCAAGAATCTTCCATACATCGATCCCTCTCTTAAAGATCGAAATCAGACTAACATCATTTTCTTCAAGTCTTCCCAATCTTTGAACGACTCTCTGCCTTCCTTCGACCGATAGCAGTCTAATGTGGCACCATTGAAACTCACAACCACCACCATCATCTTCTCAGATTCATCAACTTATGAATTTGAAAATAGCAGTCTCCTCTGAATAACCACGCGTCTGGTTCATTTCCACTAAACATTGGCATTTCTACTTTCTTGAATTTACTTCGATCGCAAATCGCATCTTCCCCAGCTGCTTTCATCGAACTATTTGTTTCTCACACATCTGTTGATGTTTCTCTGCTTGCAATCCCAATCGCTCAATGCTCTTTGCTAGTGACGCCAAATTCTCCTCTATGGTTGCCAATTTCTGCATTTCGACTCTGAGTCTAGAGATCTATTGGTCTAGTAACTCCAGTTTCGCTTCAAAACGTTTTGAGCCATGCTTGCCCAGGCGGTTGCTCTGATACCAATTTGTTAGGACACTGTTTCCTTAAAATGACTTTATTAACGTAACAGGCTGGCAAAACAACTAAACGATGAATGAATTCTTTATTAAACGATATGAGTCAAACAAAGACTAGACGATTGCTTACAGTTGTTACTCGATCGCTTACCAAACTCTAATCGATCGTTTATAAACTCTACACGATCGTTAAGTAATACTAGACGATCGCTTACAAAACACTCCGCGATCGCTTACAAACTACTACACGAGCACTTACAAGATATTACACGATCTCTTACCAGATACTACACAATCACCTGCGAAATACGATCGCTGAGCTTCGCTACTCGATCGCTTAGAAGAAGAGGTAGAAGATGAACGACACACTACGATAGAGTCTACACGATAGTAACACCCAAACTCTCACTCTCGAGAGCTCACCTTCCCCACTTCAGATATGAAAACTTCTGTGCCTTTCTTTCTGTTTCTTTATTCTTTTAAATGCTCAACTTCCGAACAGAATTGAAAGTAAATTCAGTTGCGGTCCCTAACCTCCATAACCGACTCAACCGCCGACGCTCCTTTAACTCCTTTATTCTTCTTTCTTTAATTTGAAGGCCTATCAAACTAACATATGAACAATGACATATCCAAAATTTCAGGTTAGGGGCATAACTATACGTAAGGTTAGAATTTTAGCCTATTAACTTCTAAATTTGTGTCATATATAGTTCTCGAACTTTAAAAAATATATACTATATCATTGAAATCATAGTTTCAAACATTTTTTTTTAAAATGATGCAACTATTGGCTACAAAATTGAAAATTTCAACTTTAATTAAAAACAAATATATATTATTTATTTATCTAATACAATGATAGTTTTAAACATTTTTAATATTTTATGAGGTTTTTAGATACTAAATTGAAATTTTATATATTAGTTAGACATTTTTAACGGACTTTCTAGTACCATTTTTAAGAGACTTATTAGAGTTACAATTGAAAATATAGATTTTTTTAAGCATAATTTTGAAAATTAAGGATTAAACATGTACCAACTTAAATGTAATATAAAATAATAGTAAATTAAATTAAAAAATTATGTGTAAAAATAGTGATTGTATGCCTTAACTTTAAAAAATTAAAAATCAGTAACCAAATACTTACACTAAAAAATATTTGTATATAAATATGTATGTGATAAAAAATAAAAATAGAATTAATTTTTTTCTAGCCCATTACCAATAAATTAAAAATTATATAAATATATATAACACTTGAAAATTTAAGCATTATATATATATATATATATATATATATATATATATATATATAGACAACCATGCCTCACTGGCAAACTTAAAACCTAAGGTAATCGTAATACAATCACTACATTGACAACTGACCCGAGCTTCATCTTTTGATGTTGAGGGAGCGCGGGACAATGAATATTTAGTAATTACTTATTTTTTTATATTTAATAAAAAACAATATATATGTATGCCTGTGTGAACTAACACAATGTGAGGGACACATAGTAAGAGTTGTTGTAAATTAGAGATTACGCATGGTTTTACCTTTGAAGAACCTTTTTCTTAGAGAAATTCTTCATGTTGGTATTGTCTTCTTCCACGTGATCTTTCTTATTATAACTCGATGCAAGAACCGACTTGTGGGAGCATTAGAAAGAAGAGGTAGCTTTTTTATGGAATTTTGGGAGAAAGATAGTGAGAGAAATATGTGATGTAACGACTCGACTTTTCAAGATCTCTAACTGGGGTCATTACTATCATGTATGCAATTTTAAAATTAAAACTAGTTGACCATTTAGACTCAAAATAAAAAAATTTCTAAATAAATAAATATTCCAAGAAACAACTAAAAATTTGTAAAATAAAGTTTAGTTCGGGATAAAATAAATTTAAATCTAAAACTACTAAACTTGATTGTTCTCAAATAAAAATTTGAAACTTCTTAAAAACTTGACACTGAGCAGAAACATTGCCTATAATACCATGACACTGTTAATAGACCTTTTCGTCATTCGCCTGAAACGTTCTTTTCTTTACCTGAAAAAAAATATTATATGAAAGGTAGTAAGTAACCCCACTACTGGGGTTAGGCTATGCAATCACATGCAAATATGAATAGGTGATTTAAAGTTGGTGGGACTTAAAACATTGCTTTTCTTATTTTCATTACATTTTCTTTCCCCTGAATGTGCATCAATTTCATATTCATCAGCTCAATGTACATTAATTTCATATATATTAAATCATAATTTTGGACATGCATCAAGTTCATGCATGGATGTGCATCAATTTCATACACACTAAAATCCATTTAAGCACATCAATTTCACACCAAAATCTAGGGGTGTACATAAAAACACCGAAAACCGACCCGACCGATCAAAACCGACCGAATCAAGGTCGGTCGGTCATGGCTAGGGGTCGGTTGGTTGGTTTTCGATTTTCCTGAAAAAAAGAATTTGAAAACCGACCGACCAATGTGTGTATATATATATATATGTTTATTTTTTTTAATTTTTTTTAAATAAGTATAAAAGCAAGCCCATTACCACTAACCTATTTTAGTATTGATTTATTATTATTTTTTATGTTGCCTAATTTTCAAACCATTACATGATTTATATAAAATTTTTTATAAAAAAAATGATTGATTTAAAATTAAAAAAGTTGCTAATTTTATTAACCTAACAATAACACATTATCAATTCATTTTTCTTTCATTCACCTTGGTTCCTCTTAAGAAAAAAAGGCCAAACCGACCGATGTACGAATGAATTTCACACTCTTTTTTTGGGTCAGTTTTCGGTACCGACTGACCGATGTACACTCCTACTAAAATCTATCTAAGCACATCAATTTCATGTAACTTAGATCTGTTGGACTTGCATCAATTTCATACCGTCAATAATTGTAGAAAAGAAATGAGGATTAAAATTATGACTTTACTATGTCATGTAACGTATGCATATGCACGAGGTCCCATGTAATTTCATATAACTAATAATGCCAAGCATGTACTTGATCATGAATGCCAATAATAAATTTCATAATAAAACATGTAAACGTGTCATGCTCAACATAAGTCTTAAATACAATTTAGTTGGTGATGCCAAAAACATCAAATATAAATTTTTGCCCGATGCTTAAGACAGTTCCAGTAGTAAAGTCACTTACCTCAATAACTCCAAGTAATCAAATAGTCTATCTTTTTCTTACAAAATTTTGGTCCAAAATCCTAAAGAGATTTCACTCCAATAATTTGTCTCTTAAACTTAATGGATTGTCCAACTTTATGCACAATAAAATTAGGGATGTTAGAGTCGAATTCTACCAAAACCATAATGCAACCAAAATTATTTGAAAACTTAAAACTCACATAAAAGTATTGTCGAAAGGCCTATAACTACGGCTGTACAACACCATAATATCCTTCTAAATCTCAACCTTAACACCCAAATGTTATGGGTAAATTAAAACCTCAAAGCCAAAACTTAATGGATAGTTAAGATTCCACCAAGAATAACTTATATCTTACCAAAAAAATGGTCGAAACCACAAATACTAATTGACGACAACTTACACTCTTCAAATCTTCAATCTAATGACAACCAAAACAAACATTAATGGTGCTAAACTTCATCTTAGAGCCTTCAAATCTCCAAATCTAACATCCAAATGTAGTGGGTAAATTAAAACCTAAACCAAAATCAAATGAGTCTCTAAGATTTCTCAAACAAAATCCAAAAACCCATGAATCCCTTTACTAATTAGACCCTCACTGGCGGTGGAGTGTTAACAAAGCGACCGACAAAAGATGAACACTGATGAGAAATGGTGTCGAGCGGCAGCGGCGGTAGGTAAGGACGACAAATGTATGTGGTTGGTGGTGGACATGGTTACAAGGGAGAGAGAGATCGACAAAAATCACCGCGACACGTGGATAGCCAGTGATTGAAAACAATAGCCGACGAACGTAGGCACGACCAGAGCGGCTGAGCGGTGTGCGGAGGCGTCAGTCAGAGGAGCGATGAAGCTTCCTTGGGTCTCGTGGATGCAAAAGTGAGCAAGAGAGAGACGTAAGGAGGGGGTTCTGATGCAGGAGAAATTTGTACGGGTGGCCCTATTTAGGGATCCATTCGAATATTGGTCTCTCTTTGAAAAACGCTCAAAATTTGGCCTTTGTTCATGTTAACCGTGTGTGAAAGTATCGTTTTCACTCAAAACGTTCGCGAGGCCAGATGCAACCCAGATTTCTTACTCTTTCCTCTTGTAGATTTTTTGCTCTTTCCTCTCGTTTTTTCATCTCGTTTCTCTCGCTTCTTCACCTCGTTCTCCAATTCACGTTGCTCTCCTTCATTTTTTTTCCCTTCATTTTTCTCCTCTTTTTAATTCTTCCTATCGCTTCTTCCTCTAGCTTTTTTCTCATCAATTTTGTAGTTTTTTCCTTTGAGTTTTTTTCCTTCATTTGAAGTTCCACGCTTGCTTCTTCCTCTTGTTTCTTGGTCTCACTTTCACTTCTTACTCTCGTTCTGATTTACGTTCCAAATTACATTTTTGATTTGAGAAGAAGAAGACATCGACATAAACAGAAGAAATCACCAAAAAAGGAGGGCAACAGAAGAAAAGAAGAAAAACGAAAAAAAAGAGAGCGACATAAACATAAATTGCCGAAAAAGAAAAAAAGGGAAATCACTAGAAAAACAAAGGACGTCATAAATAGAAGAAATCCCCGGAGAAAAAAAAGAAGGGGAGAAAAAGCTAAAGAAAAAAAATCATGCAAAAGAGAGAAGGAAAAATGGTTAAAGTGGTAAATTTATAAGGTGATGACATCAACAAATGGCCAAAAATCGAGAAAATTGAAACGTGTAGCCAAATTTTGAGATGCCAAAAGGGGTTTGAGTTCTCTCTCTTTTTTTAACCTTTTATATATACTAGTAAGAAATTACGTGTGATACATGTGTTTATGAATTTTATAGTGGTGGTTGAAAATTCAATTTTTTTAAATTGAGAATCATGTCAATTTATAAATTTGACTAAAAAAATAAATTCTATAATAATTTAGTTCGAAAAATATTCATTATTTTAAAATTATTTACATTTGTATTATTTATTGCTATTAATGAAATTAAACTTATGTCATAGTTTGTTCTTGGAAAAAAAAATGTAATTTTTAACTTTTTTTTTCAATAATTAATGGACATAAAAAAAAGAAAAGATTATTGGGCTAGTTATTATTTTTTTTTTGTTTTAAAGATTTTACTGGATTTTTTGAAATAGATTTTTGTATGTTTTATATGTTAGAATCACACCATAAGAATTTTTTAAAAATAAAAAATATCTTGTCATTATAAAAGTTTTTACAACAATTTTGATATTGTTTTATATGTAAAATAGATATTAAGCATTCTAATTCCTTAACTTCGACATCAAAATAAGCATGTTCATAAAGAATTAAGGGGTTTCAACACATACCTTTGAAGATCCTATTCAAACACGAATTTGAGCTGCAATCTTCTCCAATCCTTAGTGTGGACCACCACTATACTATTCTTTAGGAGCCTTAAATTGAGTTGTGGGACTCAAAACAAGCTTAAATTTAGGAAATTGGAGGAGAGATTTTTTGGTTTTTCAACTTGTTGAAGAACAACTTCTTCAACCTTCAAAAATTCAACAATTTAACAATTGCAATCGCTTTTCCACTCAATTAAGAGTGGTTTTATTACATGAGAAAATCCCACTGGAATTTCTTCTTCTTCTTCTGCTTCTTCTGCTCCTTCTGCTTCTTCGAAAATTTTAATTCTTTAATCTTCTTGTTTGAAAGTGAGAAAATCCCACTTGAATTTCTTCTTCTTCTTTTTTTAAATCCCACTTGAATTTCTTCTTCTTCTTTTTTTTTTTTTTTATTTTTTTTTTTTAATTTTGAAATTGATTTTCAAAAACAATTTTTTTAAATTTTAATTCTTTAATTAAAATTGAAATTTTATTAATTTTACAAAAATTAATTCAATAATCAATTTTTCTAATAAAATTAATAATTAATAATTAATTAAACAATTTAATTTATTCTATTAATTTAATATCAAATATTAAATTAATTTGTCACCAAATCCATCACCATGAATCCTCATTCATGAAATTAATATTTAAATCATATTTATATATTAATCGATTCTCCAATTACGTTTAATTCCAAAATTAAATGTTATATCACATATAATTACTAATTCCTTTAATTCAAATTTGAACGTTTCATATCAACTTATCACGCTATTCTAAGGCTAATCCGTTTGTGAGAGGGAGACCTAATGGACTTACAGATCATGGACTCTAACGATCCGAGATTAATTGGCTAAAGTCTTTACACTAAATTAACTCTCATTCGTTAACTATCGGGTCACTCCACTAAAGCCCAGTAGTTGCATTTCCCTCACTATAGATATATTGTGTCCACTCGATATAACCATAATTAGTAAGCTAACCCTTCACAGGTTGTTCGTAATAACGGCTAGGTCAAAAGGCTGTTTTACTTCCGAGATTACCTTTTGTTCCTTAAGTCCCACTAATCCTCTAATGAACAATTGGTTTGTGATTCGATCATCAAAATAATTTCCTCTCGGGCCAATGAGAGGGTGAGCCCCTTGTTCAAGAGCCGGATTCAACACTTAAGGGAACAACCTCTCTACTATCTCTAAAAGTGAGTAGGAGCGAATTTCGTCTTGCACCTTATGTCCCCAACTATCTACCCGGTCTTACCTCTGAAATGGGAGTTCATAGTTGGCTTAGGATTAAGGTTAAGTTACCTAGGTCATCGTTTTGAAATAGTCAGTCTTTAAATAGTAAATAACGTTATAAAGTAAGAGTGCCTTATTTCTTAGCCCGATCTTGTGCGAACTCATTGCACAAGATACCCCCACTCCTCATGTCACAACATGGATGAATCTGGATCACTTCGTTTGTAGTACTTTACAACTCCTTGTAATAAGTACAGAGTGGACCCCATCCGATAGTGTTACCAGGCACCCAACCTTATTCGCATACTATAGATTATTTTGACTATTTATTCGTGTTGGGATTGGTGTCCTAATTCTCCTGGTAGTCTCGTAGTTTGTAAACACTTTGTGAACATATTGTTATTAATAAAAATAAATGTTATTTTATAAGCATTTACTCAAATTCAATAAACTAAGACCCGTGGTTATTTCATGTAACTTAAGCATGTATGTGGAGACATACAAGTGGATCATGTCTTAAGTAATAATCTAAATGGTCTGTAGATGGATAAAGGAGGGATACTTATCCTGATGACACTACGAATACGACCCGCTTTGTAGATGTTACAAGTGTTATAAAGTGCGACAAATGGTCTGATCCTGACCATTCATATGAAGACATATGAGCGGGGGTATCCTATACAAAGAGTTTGTATAAGACCAAACCATGAGATATGATAAATGGACGTCAAGACTGCCTTTTAGAAAGGTAATCTTGAGGAGACCATCTACATGGCTCACCCAGAAGGATTCATTGATCTAGATCAAGAGCAAAATGTTTGCAAGCTTAATAAGTCCATTTATGGGATGAAACAAGCATCTAGATCTTGGAACATTCGATTTGATAGTGCGATCAAATCATTTGGCTTTGATCAGAATGTTGATGAGCCTTGTATTTACAAGAAAATCATCAACAACTCAATAACTTTTCTTGTGTTGCATGTGGATGATATCCTACGCATTGGGAGTGATATAGGTTTTTTGACTGACATTAAGAAATGACTAGCCATCCAATTCCAAATGAAAGACTTTGGAGAGACACAATTTATTCTAGGGATCCAAATCATAAGGGATAATTTTTTTTAATCCCTAACTGAGGTCATTACTACCATGTATGCAATTTTAAAACCAAAGCTAGTTGACCATTTTGACTCAAAATAATTTTTTTTTTTAAATAAATAAAAATTCCAAGAAACAATCTAAAAATTTATAAAATAAAGTTTAGTTCGGGATAAAAAAATTTAAATCTAAAACTACTAAACTTGATTGTTCTCAAATCAAAATTTGAAACTTCTTAAAAACTTGACACTGAGCAGAAACATTGCCTATAATGCCATGACACTATTAATAGACCTCTTTGTCGTTCGCCTGGAACGTTCTTTTCTTTACCTGAAAAAAAAAAAAATTATATGAAAGGTAATAAGTAACCCCACTAATGGGGTTAGGGTATGCAATCACATGCAAATATGAACTAGGTGATTTAAAATTGATGGGACCTAAAACATTGCTTTATTTTCATTAAATTTCCTCTCCCCTGGATGTGCATCAATTTCTCGATAGGGCCTCATTGGTAAGTGCTACAAGATCTCGTACATTGGAACCCATGGTTATGGAACCGAATCCATTAGTATGGAACATTTTCTTTTCCAAGTGAAATCCCCTAGTATATGAAAGAGTGAAAAAGTGCTTTCGTTGTTGTGGAATAAGAAGCCTTCGTATTTTAATGCATGTATTTAATTTATTTGGAGCTATTAGAGCGGGATCCACTTTTTAGGGAATATGGGTCGAACCAATAACAAGAATATTTCTAGTGGAACATCTTTCACAATCCCTGGAGAGATAGTTCACTAATAGACCAAGGGATAAGTAATTCGACTCATTCACATCCAGATCATAAATGTTTGGAATCCATATTATGCAAGGAGACATTGCAAAAACCTCTGAAATTATTTCAATATTGGACCTTGGACATATAATAGTTCCGAATCGAATCTCTTTAGAAAGAAGATCTTTTGTTTGTCTCATGGTAGCCTGCTCCAGTTCCCTTACGAAACTTTCGTTATTGGGTTAGCCATACACTTCACATGTTTCTAGCGATTCACATGGCATCATCAAATGATACAAGTCTTGGATAAGAATCTACAACACACTAGAATGCCCTTGTTGACGATCCTTTACTCCAACAGCATCTAGGGTTCCTCGAACAATGTGATATCTCACACCGGGTAAATCCTTAACCCTTCCCCCTCTTACTAAGACTACAGAATGTTCTTGTAAATTATGGCCAATACCAGGTATATAAGCAGTGATTTCAAATCCCGAGGTTAAACGTACTCTGGCAACTTTACGTAAGGCAGAGTTTGGTTTTTTGGGGGTGATAGTGGAAAAGTTGACAGATAAGTCACCCATACTGCCACTCGACAGAATCGTATGTGAGATTTTCACCTCATACGGCTCCTCGTTCAATTCTTTCGAAGTCATTGGATCCTTTTCCTCGTTCGAGAATCTCCTCCCTTCTTCCATTCCGTCCCGAAGAGTGACCGGGACCAATTCAGTCACGTTTTCATTCATTTGGAATCTGGGCTCTTCTACGTCATTTTTATTTACTTATTTTTCCCTCTTTTTTTTTTTCTTTTTTTATTCCCTTCAATCAAAAGTACTATGTGAATTGAACCCTAATTCTGGGCATGCATCAAGTTCATGCATGGATGTACATCAATTTCATACACACTAAAATCCATTTAAGCACATCAATTTCATATAACTTAGAGTTATTGGTCTTCATCAATATCATGTATAGGTGTGCATCAATTACATACACACCAAAATCTAGGGGTGTACATAAAAGCACCGAAAACCGACCGAATTAAGGTCGATTGGTCGGGGCTAGGGGTCGATTGGTTGGTTGGTTTTCGGTTTTCTTGAAAAAAAGAATTTGAAAACCAATCGACCGGCGTTTATATATATATATAATTTTTTTTAAAAAAATAAGTATAAAAGCAAGCCCATTATCACTAACCCAAACCCAAGCCTATTATTTTAGTATTGATTTATTATTATTTTTTATGTTGCCTATTTTTCAAATCATTACTTGATTTATTTAATTTTTTTTTATAAAAAAATGATTGATTTAAAATTTAAAAAATTGCTAATTTTATTAACCTAACAATAACACATTATCAATCATTTTTTTTTCATTCACCTTGGCTCCTCTTAAAAAAAACCAAATCGACCGATGTACGGGCGAATTTCACACTCTTTTTTTGATCGGTTTTCGGTGTCGGTTTTCTCCCAAACCGAACCGACCGATGTACACCCCCACCAAATTCTATCTAAGCACATCAATTTCATGTAATGTAGATCTGTTGGACTTGCATCAATTTCATACCGTCAATAATTGTGGAAAAGAAATGAGGATTAAAATTATGACTTTACTATGTCATGTAACGTATGCATATGCACGAGGTCCCATGTAATTTCATATAACTAATAATGCCAAGCATGTACTTGATCATGAATGTCAATAATAAATTTCATAATAAAACATGTAAACGTGTCATGCTCAACATAAGTCTTAAATACAATTTAGTTGGCGATGCCAAAAACATCAAATATAAATTTTTGCCTGACACTCAAGACAGTTCCAGTAGTAAAGTCACTTACCTCAATAACTCCTAGTAATCAAATAGTCTATCTTTTTCTTACAAAAATTTGGTCCAAAATCCTAAAGAGATTTCACTCCAATAATTTGTCTCTTAACCTTAATGGATTGCCCAACCTTATGCACAATAAAATTAGGGATGTTAGAGTCGAATTCTACCAAAACCATAATGCAACCAAAATTATTTGAAAACTTAAAACTCGCATAAAAGTATTGTCGAAAGGCCTATAACTACGGCTGTACAACACCATAATATCCTTCTAAATCTCAACCTTAACACCCAAATGTTATGGGTAAATTAAAACCTCAAAGCCAAAACTTAATGGATAGTTAAGATTCCACCAAGAATAACTTATATCTTACCAAAAAAATGGTCGAAACCACAGATACTAATTGACGACAACTTACACTCTTCAAATCTTCAATCTAATGACAACCAAAACAAACATTAATGTTGCTAGACTTCATCTTAGAGCCTTCAAATCTCCAAATCTAACATCCAAACGTAATGGGTAAATTAAAATCTAAACCAAAATCAAATGGATATCCAAGATTTCTCAAAGAAAATCCAAAAACCCATGAATCCCTTTACTAATTAGACCCTCACTGGTAGTGGAATGTTGACAACAACGACTGACAAAAGATGAACACTGATGAGAAATGATTTCGAGCGGCAGCGGTGACAGGTAAGGACGACAAATGTATGTGGTTGATGGTGGACATGGTTTCAAGGGAGAGATAGAGATCGGCAAAATCACTGCGACACGTGGATAGCCAGCAATTGAAGACAATAGCCAATAAACGTAGGCACGACTAGAGCGGCTGGGTGGTGTACGACGATGTCAGTCAGAGGAACGATGAAGCTTCCTTGGGTCTCATGGATGTAGAAGTGAGCAAGAGAGAGACATGAGGAGGGGTGTTCCAAGGCTGGAGAAATTTGTATGGGTGGCCCTATTTAGGGGCCTACTTGAAATTTGGCATCTCTTTGAAAAACGTTTGAAATTTGGCCTTCTGCTCATGTCAGTCGTGTGTGAAAGTACCATTTTAACCCAAAATGCTCGCGAGGCCAAATGCAAGCTAGATTTCTTGCTCTTTCCTTTCGTTCCTTCATCTCATTTCTTGATCTCGTTTCTCTCGCTTCTTTATCTCGTTCTCCAATTCATGTTGCTCTCCTTCATTTTTCTCTTCTTTTGAATTCTTCCTCTCGTTTCTTCTTCTTGCTTCTTCCTCTCACTTCTTCTTTTCACTTCTTCCTCTCGTTTCTTCCTCTATTTTTTTCCTCATCAATCTTTTTTTTTAGTTTTTTCCTTTGATTTTTTTTCCTTCATTTGAATTTCCACGCTTGCTTCTTCCTCTTTTTTCTTGGTCTCACTTTCGCTTCTTCCTCTCGTTTTGATTTACGTTCGAACTTACATCTTTGATTTGAGAAGAAGAAGACATCGACATAAATAGAAGAAATCACCAAAAAAGGAGGGTATTTGAAGAAAAGAAGCCAGAAAGAAATCTCACTGGAAAAACAAAAAAAAGAGAGTGATGTAGACATAAATTTCCGAAAAAGAAAAAAAAAAAGAAAATCACTGGAAAAACAAAGGGCATCATAAATAGAAGAAATCCCCAGAAAAGAAAAAAAAGGGAGAAAAAGAGGAAGTGTGAAACTCAAATTTCTATTTTTCCTACTTAAGCAGGTGATTAAGGGAATTAAACAAGTAAAAGTTAAATCCTATGTTGAAATGAAGGAAATTTCTAAGTGTAAAATAGATTTTCCTTGAGTAGTTTTGAGTTAAGCCTTAAATATTGAAATTTGGCTAAGTGTAAGGTAAAAAAGGACCCATGCGTTAAGTGTTAGGAGACATTAACGCATAAAATGAGAAGGCAACAATGCGTTTGTAAGGTTGGACACATGATTGGCCAAAGTATTAGCAAGAGGCGTTGCCAAGAGTTACTCATGCGTCTGGTATGTGTGAGCGAGAGCAGAGAAAGCGGGAGGCTAAACGCAAGGCACTGAGTAGACAATCGTGTTGCAACTGAGCGGAGCTATACGAGGAAGTAGATGATCGTTTAGTAAGTGAACAGTGCTACACGATGAGGTAGAAAATCGTGTAGGCGGGCGCTGGACGATCGTATAGCAAAGCGGGGAGCTACACGATGAGGTAGGCGATTGTGTAGGCGGGCGCTGGACGATCGTGTAGCAAAGCGGGGAGCTACACGATGAGATAAGCGATCGTGTAGGTGGGCGTTGGACGATCAGGCTATATGATAGATAAAGTACTACACGATCAGTGTAAGCGCTAGACGATAAGTGTGGAAGCTAGGCGGTAGCGCTAAATGATAGCATTAGACGATAGCATTAAGCGTTAGACGATGACGCTAGGCGATGGGCGTGTACGCTAGATGATAGCTGTGCTTCGTTAGATGATAAGGCATCAGTGCTAAACGATGGAGGTAAATGATGCTCGAAGTAGCTAAGCGATAAGCTATGAGCGAGATCAGCTAGATCGCTGAGTGCGAGAACGTTGAGAGCGAGATTAGCGAGATCGTTTAGAGCGAGATTATTAAGTACGAGATCGTTGAGAGTGAGATCATTTGTTAAACGATTATGATTGAGCTACACGATGGGCTGTTAGAGCTAGATGATAGAAGCAGGAACTAAATGATGGGGTGGTGCTGAGGACTGTGTTACGCAAAATTAATGAAATCATCAGGATAAATGGCTGTACTGAGAGATGGGTAGACTTGAGTTTGTAGGAGCTGGACGAATTAAGTTTCATGCAAAGGAAGTATTATGCATGAGGAGGACAACTCAAGTAGGTATGTGGCATGGAAGTAGGTGAATGTCAAAGGAGTAGGTGGTGGTAAAACATGGTGCAAACACTTCAAGAGTAGGAGGTGTCTTGCATTGAGGCTTGGTAAAGATGAGAAGGATAATTTCCTTAAGACTATAAATACCACCACAAGCCTTCTTTTGAGTACATAATCCGAAATCCCCTTGAAATACAGTAGGAAGAGTGTTTAAGAGCAGTTTCGAAGATAGCTATGCATTAGTCATGAAGTTCCAAGAGAAGGAGATGCTGTCAGACAGTGAAGTCTGGAAGTAGTATCAACTTGGGACAAGGATATCTCCCAGAATACTCGTGCGTTTGAAGTGATTCTAAAGACACCTGAAAGCTAAAAGAGTCTAGTTTTCAGGGTAGGGCTGCCAGAGAAGAAGGTCTAAGGAATCGGGCTAGATAATGAGGAAAAAACATAAGGGTCGAGCTGTCGGGTAAGCAGAGCTAGTTTTGATTTTTTGAAGATTCCAGCCAAACCACGAAGAATTCTGAGCTAATATTTTGAGGTAAGATTTCTGAGACATTTTAGAACATATTTGTAGAAGGAATTAACTCGAGATAAATCCTATAACGATGAGTAATCGGAGCTTTAAGTTGAATATGGAATTTAGGGTACAAAAGTGGAGCCCGGGAAGATCAAGGAACTTTTAAGAGAAATATTCCTATCCTTACCAAGATGAGTGGTAATTTCCTTTAAGTCTTAAAGAATATATTTTAGAGTAAATTGAATATGCTTATGTTATGAATGAGTATCTAACATGAGAATGAGATTATTTGATCGGGATGGTCAGGAAAGCAAAACCTCACGGGATGGTCAGGGGATCGAGAGGTCTAGTTCATGAGCTTGTAGGAAGATCCTCATATAGGATGGTTATAGGGTCGACGGGCCTAGCTTCTGAGCCCATGAGCAGGGAGCTATGTGCACATAGGAGACAAAGGAAACAAAGGGGAAACGCAAAAGAGTAAACGTTTGTAATTAGTAACAGTTAACTATCTACCGTGTGTGTAGGTAGACAATATACTCATTCTAAGTAGTTATCAGATTAGCTATCTACCGTGCATATAGATAGAGTTGAGAACAGACCCATTCGGAGATGAGGTTTGAATGTAACCTCATTTTTATGATATGCTTGTTATTTATGAGTTGAAATAGACTCTAGAAGTTGCTTACCACTCACTGAGTTTTGTGAAGCTCATTATGTTATTTCATGTTTTTCTCCCCAGGTAGCGAAAGGTGAGGAGTTCCAGGGTGCTGCTAAGGTCAAGGTCTGCCACAAGCCACAGCTACACTTCCAGGGGGTTTTACAGTTGTTGTTGTAAACTTTATAGTTAAGTCTTGGAATTGTATAAACATTACATTGCTGTAATAAAATGGGCCTACCTAATTAATAACTATTATCTCCTTGACTTAAAGTTTATTGAGTGTAGTAAAGAGGTTCAGTTAGACAGTAGGTATCACAAAAATGTGTATCCGCGGTCCCTCACGCCTTTTTTCAGGCTCAGCAGTGCGGGCTTAGGGCGGGGTGTGATAGAAAGAAAAAAAATCCTGCAAAAGAGAGAAGGAAAAGGGGTTAAAGTGGTAAATTTACAGGGTGATGACATCAACAGATGGCCAAAAATCGAGAAAATTGAAAAGTGTAGCCAAATTTCGAGATGCCATTGGTACCAAATCCTCCTAAGGCTGCCTCACGAGAAAAAGGGGGTTTGAGTTCTCTCTTTTTTTTTAACCTTTTATATATACTAGTAAGAAATTACGTTATATGCAATGCATGTGTTTATGAATTTTGTAATGATGGTTGAAAATTTAATTTTTTTAATTGAGAATCATGCCAATTTATAAATTTGACTAAAAAAACAAATTCTATAATCATTTAGTTTGAAAGATATTCATTATTTTAAAATTATTACGTTTGTATTATTTATTGCTATTAATGAAATCTTAATTTTAAACTTATGTCATAGTTTGTTCTTGAAAAAAAAATGTAATTTTTAATTTTTTTACTAATTAGTGGACATTCAAAAAAAAAAAAAAAAAGGGCTAGTTATTATTATTATTTTTTTAAAGATTTTATTGGCTTTTTTGAAATAGATTTTTGTATGTTTTATACGTTAGAATCACACCAAAAGAATATTTTTTTGAAAATAAAAAATATCTTGTCATGATAAAAGTTTTTACAACAATTTTGATATTGTTTTATATGTAAAATAGATATTTTTTAATAAAAGGAAAAAAAATACTTCATTTATGTTGGAATATAGAAACATGCAGTAGAAAAAAAAAATGATCATTAAGCATTCTAATTCCTTAACTTTGACATCAAAATAAGTATGTTCATAGAGAATTAGGAGGGTTTCAACACATAACTTTGAACATCCTCTTCAAATACGAATTTGAGCTGCAATCTTCTCCAATCCTTACTTTGGACCACCACTAGAGCTTCTCTACTATTCTTTAGAAGCCTTAGATTGAGTTGTGGGACTTAAAACAATCTTGAATTTAGGGAATTGGATGAGAGATTTTCTAGTTTTTTAGCTTGTTGAAGAACAACTTCTTCAACTTTCAAAAACTCAACAATTCAACAATTGCATTCACTTTTCCACTCAATTAAGAGTGGTTTTTATTACATGAGTCTCATGCAAAAACTGATCATCTCAAGTGATACCAGTTATCACTTGAATTTGGTGGTGAAATTATGTGTAAGAAGGTGACTACCCTTCTTGCTTGAAAGTGAGAAAATCCCACATTGGGATTTTTCCCACAATTTTTTTTTAAAAAATTTTGAATTGATTTTCAAAAACAAAAATATTTTCAATTTTAATTTTTTAATTAAAATTGAAATTTTATTCATTTTACAAAAATTAATTCAATAATCAATTTTTCTATTAAAATTAATAATTAATAATTAATTAAAATATTAATTAACTCTATTAATTTAATATCAAATATTAAATTAATTTGTCACCAAATCCATTATCCTGAATCCCCATTCATGAAATTAATATTTAAATCTTATTTATATATTAATCGATTCTCTAGTCACGTTTAATTCCAAAATTAAATGTGTAATTATATCAAATATAATTACTAATTCCTTTAATTCAAATTTGAACGTTTCAAATCAACTTATCATGCTATTTTAAGGCTAATCCGTTTGTGAGTGGGGGACCTAATGGACCTACAGATCATGAGATCCAACGATCCAAGATTAATTGACTAAACTCTTTACACCGAATTAACTCCCATTCGTTAACTATCAGGTCACTTCATTAAAGGCCAGTAGTTGCACTCCCCTCACAGTAGATATATTGTGTCCACTCGATATATCCATAATTAGTAAGTTAACCCTTCACAAGTTGTTCATAATAACGGCTGGGTCGAAAGGATGTTTTACCCCCGAGATTACCTCTTGTTCCTTAAGTCCCACCGATCCTCTAATGAACAATTGGTTTGTGATCCGATCATCAAACTGAGTTCTTTTCGGGCCAATGAGAGGGTGGGGCCCCTTGTTCAAGACCCGGAGTCAGCACTTAAGGGAACAACCTCTATACTATCTGTAAAAGAAGGTAGGAGTGAATTCTGTCTTGCACCCTATGTCCCCAACTATCTATCCGATCTTACCCCTGAAATGAGAGGCTTATTGAGCTGATGCTATTGAGCCAACCCTTACCTATGAAAATCTAAGGGTAATCCCGAATAAATAGGACTTCGTAGTTAGCTCAGGATTAAGGTTAAGTTACCTAGGTCATCTATGTTGAAATAGTCAGTCTTTAAATAGTAAACAACGTTATAAAGTAAGAGTGCCTTATTTCTTGATCCGATCTTGTGCGAACTCATTGCACAAGACGCCCCCGCTCCTCATGTCACCATATGGATGAATCAGGATCACTTCATTTGTAGTACTTTACAACTACAGAGTGGGACGCATCCGAAAGTATTACTAGAATAAGGCACCCAACCTTATTCGTATACTATAGATCATTTTGACTATTTACTCATGTTAGGATTGGTGTCCTAATTCTCCTGGTAGTCTCGTAGTTTGTAATACTTTGTGAACATATTGTTATTAATAAAATAAATGTTATTTTATAAGCATTTACTTAAATCCAATAAACTAAGATCCGGGGTCATTTCATGTAACTTAAATATGTATGTGGAGACATATAAGTGGATCATAACTTAAGTAATAACCTAAATGGTCTGTAGTAGATGGATAAAGGAGGGATACCTTATCCTGATGACACTAGGGATACGACCCGCTTTGTAGATGTTACAAGTGTTGTAAAGTGCTACAAATGGTCTGATCCTGACTATTCATGTGGAGACATACGAGCGGGGGTATCCTATACAAAGAGTTTGTATAAGACCGGACTACGAGATGATTAGTCTCTTTATATAACACCATTGATAATTGAGACTTACATTTCACTTAAATGACCATAAGTGACATGAACTTAATATTGAGTGAGTTGGGAACTCCTGCTCATGAGGGCGGTTCTTTGATTTGTATGGGTGAGAGTGGCCAGATTGCCAACTCAACAAGCCTACCACCGGAATGCTATATAGGTTTGACTGAAGCCTAAAATATCATGTTTAATGATGGAGTTGAGGATCTATTGTCTTATAAGCAAGCAATGAAGAAGGAAATGGATTAAAGCCGAGTGGATTAAAGCCATGATTAAGGAAATGGAGTCTATGTACTTCAATTCCGTCTGGGAACTTGTGGATCAGCCTGATGAGGTAAAACCTATAGGTTGTAGGTGGATCTACAAGAGGAAAAGAGGTCTAGATGAAAAGGTGCAGACCTTTAAGGCTAGACTTGTGGCAAAGGGTTATACCCAGGTCAAGGGAGTGGACTATGAGGAAACTTTCTCACCTGTTGTCATGTTGAAGTCTATTAGGATTCTCCTATCCATAGCCACATTTTATGATTATGAGATACGGCAAATGGACATTAAGACTGCTTTTTTGAATGGTAATCTTGAGGAGACCATCTACATGGCTCAACCAGAAGGATTTATTGATCCAGAAAAAGAGCAAAAGGTTTGCAAGCTTAATAGGTCCATTTATTGACTGAAACAAGCATCTAGATCTTAGGACATTCAATTTGATAGTGCGATCAAATCATTTGGCTTTGATCAGAATGTTGATGAGCCTTGTGTTTACAAGAAAATCATCAATAGCTTAGTATCTTTCCTTGTGCTGTATGTGGATGATATCCTACTAATTGAGAATGATGTAGGTTTTTTGATTAACATTAAGAAATGGCTAGCCACCCAATTCCAAATGAAAGGTTTGGGAGAGACGCATTTTGTTCCAGAGATCCAGATCATAAGGGATCGTAAGAACAAAAGGTTGGCCTTATCTCAGACATCATACATTGACAAGATGTTGATCAAGTACTCGATGTAGAATTCCAAGAGGGGTTTATTACCTTTCAGGCATGAAATTTTTTTGTCTAAGGAACAGTGTCCTAAGACATCTCAAGAGGTTGAGGAAATGAGACAGATTCCCTATGCATCGGTTGTTGGTAACCTTATGTATGCAATGTTACATACTAGACCTGACATTTGCTATGCAGTTGGGATTGTCAGTCGATATCAGTCCAATCCAGGATTAGATTACTACACGACAGTCAAAACAACCCTCAAGTATCTTCGGAGAATGAGGGACTATATGCTCGTATATGGAGATAAGGATTTGATCCTTACAGGATACACAGACTCTAACTTTCAGACTGATAGAGATTCTCGAAAATCGACATCAGGGTTAGTGTTCTCTCTGAATGGAGAAGCTGTAGTTAGGCAAAGCATCAAGCAGGGATGCATTGCACTCCACTATGGAAACTGAATACGTAGCTGCTTGTGAAGCGGTTGGCTTAGGAAGTTCTTTACCGATTTGGAAGTTGTTCCAAATATGTCTTTGCCGATCACACTCTATTGTGATAACAGTGGGGCTATGGAAAATCCTAAGAAACCTCAAAGTCACTGAAGAGGCAAGCACATTGAACGGAAGTATCATTCGATTAGAGAGATTGTGCACGCAGTGATATGATAGTCACGAAGATCGCGTCGGAGCACAACGTTGCTGATCCGTTTACAAAGGCTCTACGGCTAAAGTGTTCGAGGGTCATCTGGAGAGTCTAGGTCTACGGGACATGCGACACCTTGTCTAGGGCAAGTTGGAGATGATATTGAGGGAGAGAGTATGCCTTAGTTTATTGTATATTGTACTGTTTTTTGTATTGTACATTAGTCTCCTGAGGCATTAAAACAAGTGAGAGATTGTTGGGATTGGTATCCTAATTCTCCTGGTAGTCTTGTAGTTTGTAACACTTTGTGAACATATTGTTATTAATAAAATAAATGTTATTTTATAAGCATTTATTAAAATCCAATAAACTATTATCCGTGGCTATTTCATATAACTTAATCATGTATGTGGAGACATACAAGTGGATCATGCCTTAAGTAATAACCTAAATGGTATGTAGTAGATGGATAAAGGAGGGATACCTTATCCTGATGACACTATGGATACGATCCGCTTTGAGATGTTACAAGTGTTGTAAAGTGGTACAAATGGTCTGATCCTGACCATTCATGTGGTGACATGCGAGCGAGGGTATCTTATACAAAGAATTTGTATAAGACCGGACCATGAGATGATTAGTCTTTTTATATAACACCATTGATAATTGAGACTTACATTTCACTAAAATGACCATAGGTGACATTAATCTTGAGTGAGTTGGGAACTCTTGCTCATGAGGGCGGTTCTTTGATTTGTCTGGGTGAGAGTGGCTAGATTGCCAACTCAACAAGCCTACCATGTTGGGGATTAGTCTGATTAGGGTGTTTGGAACTCAGCTACATAAGACGGAATTCACTCCTTCCCTGAAGCAGGGGTAAATAGATAAATTTCTCCCTTAAGGGCTGATTCCGGCTCTTGAACATAGTGGTCACACCCTCTTCTGGTCCGAGAGGACTTAGTCATAGTAGGACTATGACTTATTGTTCATTAAAGGAATCAGTGGTACTTAAGGAGTTAGATGTAACTGCACGGGACAAAACGGTGAATTGGCTCAGTTGTACTTACGAGCGATTTGTGAAGGGTCATCGCACTGTTGTTCGGTCATATGACATACAAATATATCTGAGTGACCACAACAGTTAACGGATGGTGGATCTCGTGATTAAAGAGTTTAATCAGTTATTCATGTACCATTGGAGCTTCAAGCTACAGGTCCATGAGGTCCCCTTGGTAGCTCAATGGGTTCAAGTTGAGAATCAGATTTTGGGTTAACTTGAAGTGTTCAAATTAACAAGAGAAAATTCAATTATATGTGATATAATTGATATGATGTATTAGATACATTAATTGGAGGAATTAATATAAATATGATTTATATTAAATACCATAAATAGAAAAAGAACTATGATTTAAATGTTTCATATGATGAAATATTAAAATTATAAGTTATAAATAGAATATGATAAGTTGGTTATTATATTTATTTATAACATATCAATTATATGATAATTAATTATTCTTTTTCTCTAATAACCGACTTGAGTGGGAGATTATTGGAAGTTTTATGGTAACTGAGTGGGAGATTATTGGAAGTTTTATGGTAACTGTGAGATAAAAGGAAAATTGCCCAAATCAGTTGGTTTATTTTTCATTCGGATTAATCTCCTAAAAGGCTATCGTGTAAAAAGGTTTTACTAAACGATAGCATAGAGAGCATACATGATCGAGTTACAAGTTAACTATTGATAGTTACTCGCTTACTCGTTGCTACACGATCGAGTAGCAAAGTCTATGCGATAGGCTTCATCTTTCTAAACGATTGAGTATTTCATCTATACGATAGACAACATTCATCTCCCACTTACTCGATCGTCTACCTCCTGCTTTCCTCAATCCAAAATCATACAGAGCCCACAACTCCTGGATTCTCACACCGAGAATACCAAGGTAACCATTTTTGTGGTGTTATAATTCAGTTTAAAGATTGAGTTGAACTTGGTTGTGATCGAGGTGCATCCAGTCATTCGTTGAGATCATGTTCTGATCGTCGCGTTCGAGTTTGTGCTGTTGAACAAGTTGCTGAACAATCGAGGGATACTTGAAAAAGAGTTCTTCAAAGGTTTGAATACTCTATCCCTTGTTCAGTCTTTTAAAGAAGCATGCTGTAATTTACTATTTATGCATAATCATTTCCGTTTAGACTGTAATGGTTTGCTTTCTTTCTCAATGGGATTTGGAACAATCCACTTCTGCTCACTGGATCTCTATGTAGATTTCCTTCAACTCGAACCTGATCCACTCTTATGTCTCCACATAAAGTTCAAGCACTCATGTAATAGTTATGGATCTTTTAGTTTATTGGATTTATTTCTAAACAAAATAAGCAATCCAAATATTCGATAACAACTTTATCGATTTACAGAATCAATTAGCACTCTAATCATACTTAATTTGAGTTTAAAACATGCTTCAAAGTAACTTTTACAGAAGAGGGTTTGCTGAATACAATACCTTTGAAGTAACCTCTTCAAGTCCAGTTGAGTTCCACGTGAAAAAGCTTCAATCTTCAAGTAGACAACCACCAAGATCTTCTCTACTATTCTCTTGCAAGGATTGTGTGGTGGAAATACTAAATTAAGCTGGAAGTATATAAGATATGAAGAGGGTTTGGTGATTTCTGCAGAGTTTCTTTTGAAATTCTTAGTAAGAATGAATCATAATTCATTTTAGCACTTCAACTTATAGAGCTTTCACCATGCAAATTCATAGTTTGTATGAAGGGCAACTCCTACTTGATGGAGAAAATGAAGAAGTGAATAAGGAAGTTGAATGCATCGCGGTTGGAAATCTCTACTTTGAAAAATAATTTTCAAAATGTTTTCCAAAAAAATGATTTCCAAAATCATATTTTGTAAATTAAACTTATTTAATTTTATTTATTAGTTTTAAAAAATTAATTCAATTAATTAATTTTTAAATAAAACTAAATAATTAAACCTTTTAATTAAAAAAATAATTTAATATCTAATATTAAATTAATAAAAACCAATTCCATCAAAATGAACTTAATTTAATACTATTAATATTTAAATCATATTTAAACATTAATCGTTTCTCCAATTTCGTTCAATTTTGATAAAATTAAACTTTTTAAGTGCATCAAATACCATAAATAGAAATCCTAATTGAATTTGAACATTTCAAATTCTAAACTCTAATTTTAAATCTTAGCAAGATTACTCAATTTACTAATCCAAATTACGAACTAGTAGAGGGACCTTATGAACCTATAGATCATGAACTCCAACAACTTGTAATTAATTGGTTGAATTTTTCAAACCGAATTAATCACTATTTGTTAACTACCAAGACATTCCACTATTGCTTGATAGTTGTACTCTCCTCACTGTAGATATATTTCTATCCATTTTAACCATAATCGGTAAGTCAATCCTTCACAGGTTGTTCGTATTTATAACTGGGTTAGAGATTATCATTTTATCCCTTTAAATACATCTTGCTCCTTAAGTACCCACTGATCCTCCATTGAACAATTGATTTATAGTCTAACTTATAAATCATAACTCTTTCTACCATGAGAGGGCGGGGCCCTGTTGTTCAAGCCAAGACATTAGCACTTAAAAGAACAACCCATCTGTTAACCCTAAAATGGGTAGGAGTGAATTTCATATTGCAGAGCTATGTCCCCAGCTATCTATCCGGTCTTATCCCCAAGATGGGAGCCTTATTGAGCAGTTCTGTTGGACTACTCTCACCTATGCAGATCAAAGGATAATCCCAAATAAACAGGAGCTTATAGTTAGCTCAAGATTAAGATCAAGTTACCCTAGTCATTGAGTTTGAGATAGTCAGTTCTAACAGTAAATGGTTGTTATAAAGAAAGTGACTATTTTGAGATCCGGTCTTATGCAAACTCATTGCATAGGATTCCTCCACTCATATGTCTCTACATGAGTGAGTTTTGGATCACATCATTTGTATTAGTATATAAAATGGGCCGCATTCAATACTTATAGACCATTTTGGCTACATGCTAAAACTTGATCCATTTTTATGTCACCACATAATAGTTAAAGTATTCAGTTATAGCCATGAATTCGTTTATTGGATTTTCATAGAAGGATGCAATATCAATAGTAATTTATTGAATAAAAACTCAACAACATTTTTATTGATAAATAGAATATGTTGACAACATTTACGAATTGAGAGTTTAGGCCATTCCCAACAGGTTTTCCTTTAGGTATCACATACCCATCCTTAGGTATCACATACCCATCCTTAGATATCACATACCCATGGGTTTTTCTCCCACTTGCCATAGGTTATACAACTCGTAGTCCTAGTCTCACTAAGTGATCCTCAAACACTTTAGCTGGGAGGATCTCTGTAAACATATTAGTATACAACGGACTTCGATTCAGAAAAATATAGGGAATGCATCTTATTTCTACAACTTTTTATTTCTCGATACTGTCACTAAGACTTGATGACTTGAGTTTCTACTAAACTCTAATGATGGCTAGGCTGTCATACATTCATCTCACTACATCGAGGTAACCTCAACTCCTTGAGTAAGATGCATCTGACCTGTCCAAACTATTGGGTTTGATGCCCTAAATCTCGTAATGTCCTATAGTTTGTAAATGTTGTGTACAAACTCATTATTTATTTAATAAAATAATTGATACTTTATTCCATTTTTTTGTTGCATTAATCACAAACCAATAAACTACGTTCCATGGTTATCTCGTAACTTAAACATATATGTAAAGACATACAGATAGATCATGTTTTAAGTGATATCCTAAATGGTCTGTAGTAGATGGATAAGGATGGATACCTTATCCTGGTGACATTACGAGTATGGTTTGCTTTGTAGATGTTATAATTGTTGTGAAGTGCTACAAGTGATCTGATCCTGATCATTCATGTGGAAACATGTGCGCGGGGATATTCTATACAAAGGAGTTTGTATAAGACCAGACCACGAAATGAGTAGTCTCATTATATAACACCGTTCTTAATAGAGACTTCCATTTCATCAGGATGACCATAGGTGACACGATCTGAATATTAAGTGAGTTGTGAACTTCTGCCTATGAAGGCAGTTCTTTGATTTGTTTGGGTGAGACTGGCCAGATCACTGACTCAACATGTCTACTATTTTGGGGATTCCTCAGATTGGGAAGCTGGGAACACAACTACACAAGATGAAATTCACTCCTTCCCTAATGTTGGGGAACGTAGATAAATTGCTCTTCTAGGCGCTGATTCCGGGGCTTGAACATTGTGGCGCCACACCCTCTCCTGGCTTGAGAGGGGTTAGTCATAGTGGGACTATGATTTATTGTTCATTAGAGGAATCGGTGGCACTTAAGGAGTTAGATGTAACTACAAGGGCAAAATGGTAATTTGGCCCAACTGCACTTACGACCAATTTGTGATGGGTCATTGTACTGAGGATTGGTTATATCCAATAGACATAGAAATATATTTGAGTGCGAAACGTGTAGCTGTCGGTCTTTAATGGAGTGCCTGATAGTTAATGGATGTTGAATAATTTAATTAAAGAGTTTAATTAATTATTCATGAACCGTTGGAGCTTCAAGCTATAGGTCCATGAGGTCTCCTCGATAGCTCATCGGATTTTATGAGAATCAAGTTTTGGATTAATTTGAATTGTTTAAATTAATTGAGGGAATTAATTATACATGATATAATTAAGTTTGTGTAATTATATATGATATAATTACTATAATGTATTTGATAAATTATAATATAAAGAATTTTATGAGAGGAATTAAATGTTTGAATATGATTCAAATGTTAATTATATGGATTAGATTCATATAATTATAATTTAATATAAATATGATTTATATTAAATACCATAAGAGAGAGAAAAGAAACTATAGGTTATATATTATATATGATACAATTTTAAATTATATGTTATATGTTATGTATGATATAACATATGATTGCGTAATATATAATAAGTTGGTTATTATACATATTTGTTATAATTTTAATTGAGAATTAAAATTATTTAACTCCCTCCCCATCTTTTTCTCTCTGCCACTCACTTAAGAAGTGGTGGAGGTCTCTCTTTCATATACCTACAAAAGAAAAAAAAAAGGAGACAGAAAAAAGGTTACTCTCTGTAAAAATTTTTTTGCTTCCCAAGGTTTTTCTCTAAAAAATTCTTCCTTCTCCCTCAATCCCTAAAACACTCTAGAGCCCACACCTCCTAAATTCTTACCAAAGAATACTAAGGACTCTTTCGTGGTAGTGTTCGAGGGGTTCGATTGGAGAACGTCTTCAAGGGTAATTTTTTTCTAAATCTTCTTGGTTTAAAACTTTTTTTTGGGCATTCTGTATGATTTAATTTTTCCCTAATGCATGTGCTGTAAAATTGTTTTTAAAAAACGATTGGGAATTGGGATGATCCACTTCCACTACGGTCCCCTTCATAGAGGTTCCCTTCAATTGGTATCAGAGCCTTGGATTGATCACAAATTTCTAATTTTTTTGAATTAATTTTACAGTGATGGTGGGTGTTTTTTGATCTGCTGCATTCTATTTAAATTCATGTGATGAATGGCTATTGTTGAATGCAGCTTAATTGATGGGTGTTTTTGGGATAGGACATAAGTTTACAACACTGTCTTCTTTACAATTTGGTTGTAAGAGCCCATGTTTTTGGGGCAAGTAATTGCTATTGATTCTGTATCACTTGTATATTGAGTTGTTCGTGATGTTCTCAGAGGTTTTTTGACATTTTGGGACTGGATTTGGATGTTGTATCAAAGGAGATCGATGCTGTGCAGTAGAATACTACATTGCAAGTTCGTGACGCTGTGCCCTAGCATCAAGACACTCCAAATAGAAAACGGAGAAATTTCTCTGTAGCATCGTGATGCTAGGCACAGCGTCGTGACGATACAATGTGGAAAAACTTCTCCTGTTCGTTCGTGGTTCGTCCGATTCAAGTGGTTTGATGGCGATTCGATTGGCGGTTGGGTTCACAGCTTATTCGAGCGATTCAAGGTCCAGTTCACTTGAATCGAATCGGATTGCCTATATTTGTAACGACCCAAATTCAGGAGGGGTACATGAATGAACTGGTATCACACCTGAATGAGAGAGATCCTGAGGACATGAAAGTATGGTTAAGAAAGGCTTAAAAGAATTGAAAGTTACTACCTATACCAATAAGGTGCACCTTCTTTTTCGGTGGCTCAATCATAAGAACTCCAAAGTTGAGTGTGCTTAGCTTGGAGCAAAGGTCGCAGGGGACGTAGGGGAATGCCGGGGCCATTAGGGGTCGAATCCGAATTTCGAATCCTAGTCCAGGGGTGTTACAATATTAATGTAATAATTAGCCATTTTATTTTATTTTTTATAGTGTCCTATCCATGCATGCATTAACAATATATACATGCATCATATATATTATAAGTGTTATAATATAAAGTATGAATGTATATTTTCTTTAAAGAATGTTATTAATGTCCTTCATTACTTTATTATATGTAAATGTTATATATATATATATTAGTAATGAAATTGAGATTGCATGAAGCATGACATTACCTTAGGTTAATTTATAATTGTTATGATTAACTAATGTATGTCAAGCATGCAACGAATGATTTTTAATTTTTTCATTTATTTATAATCGTTATAATTTAATCGTTATAATTAAATGACATTACCTTAGGTTATAATCAATTTTAAAATGTTTTAAAATATGATTGAGATAGACCTAAGATCACATTTCTAATGAGATTAGAAATCTTTTTTAAAATTGATTATAACCTAAGATCACATTTCTAATGAGATTAGAAATCTTAATCTAATCTTTTAATCGGTTTAATAGGATTAAATTAATTTCTTAATAAAAGATTAAATATGTAGCAAATATATTTATAAGAGACCTTTTTTCTAAGGTGCGTTTTGTCTAGGCTGGGGTACTTAAGATGACAGAAACGTCGCACCCATACCTGGAACCTATCTGGAAAGGTGAATTAGATAGATTTGATACATGCATGCCAGTTTGATTAAGGTTTATTAAAGAGTTTAATAATACATCAATCAAAATTGTTTAATCATCAAAGACAAGTGTTGTTTTTGAGCAAATTAAACTTTCACTTAGTTAAAATCATTAGCCGGGTTTTTCCCAAGTTAATTAACCCTAGGTAAAACACTCAGTGGGAGGAAAATAGGGTATATGATACTTCAGTTTTCCTTTACATGTTTCTTTTTGAAAATTCACACTGTGAGATCTACACTCGGCCTCGAGGTACCATGGGTGTCCCCCTATAGGTGGTATTTGGATAGGTCAATATCAAGGTGAATGGAGAGAGTGTTTGTAGTAAGTGGGAGTGGGACGTGTGATAGCACATCCTTCGGTCTCTCTCATTAGGTTGAACTAAAGTTTCATGCATTGCCTCGTGGCATCGTGGGTGTCCCCCTAAAGGATGACAGTTTTGCATGACGCTTTATTCAACCTCCAGAAATGGATAGGGTTGCTTTAGTTTCATGTCCCAATTGGGTTTTCTCTATGGTTGGTTCATTGGGGCAGAACTTTAGGACCTAAAATGAGGGGTTAAACTTACAAGAATCATTAAGCTAGTTTAACGTATTTTGGACTGAACAATGGTGACTAACATTGATAATAACAAGGAGTTGTTATGTCTATTGGTTGATAATATCTCATTTCAGTGAATGGTGATAATTTGTAGAAATACAAGTTATTTATATTGCTTTATTTAGATATTGCTGTTAAAAGAGGGAAAATATGCGTCGATTGTATGGAAATTGGCTAAGAAACACAATAATTATGAATTATCGCCAATACACCCATTAACATCATCGAGATGGTAGAAAAGGATATTTCAAGTCTGTTTTGTAGGAAATCAAGTCACCGCTTGCGATCAAGGGTCAAAGAGAAACTGAACAATGCACCTCCGTCGCATTGCGCCCGTCAATCAATAATGAAGAGACGATCCACGCAATGACGACGCATGCGACAGTAATCCAGAGCTGAACTTTAACCGCATGCGGTAATAAAAAACAGCACCGCATGCGAGCACACGATCGAAGATGCAAAAGAGCAACGCAATTATGGAGGATTCTGACATGTGTACAGTTAACCATTGTGCATTATTGACGGGATTGATTGCATAATAGAAGGAATATTTATTCCACCAATTTCGGAGCTGCCATAACAATAAAGTGGGGTCCACACTGCAAAGAGTCAAAGCCTTCATCTATAAATACCCTCAGAGAATTCACTGAAAGATATACTTGATATGAGGCTATTTTAATATTTGTATATTCAGAGAGAGGCTGGTCTGAGTGTTGATCGGAGAAGATCCGGGAAGAAAAGAGACAAGGCCGAGAGGTGAGTCTCAGGGTAAATCATTCCAAATCCCCATCGTGAAGCTCTGTACCAAGATCCCTTCTACCGGACGAGCAAGCCTGAGAGGGAATCTCTTCCTTCCATTCACTTCATACGCCGGCAAGTAACTCTCCATCCAAATCTGTGTCAAGAGTGTGACGTTGGCACTCTTCTGTATTTTTTTCTACCCCTATTCATCATTTGTATTTCATCTTCTTAATTTCTATAATTCATATCATGTATCATACGCTAAATGTTAATATTGAATGTCTTGATCATTGTCATCTCCATATTTCTGTCTATTTTCGTTCCTCCATGAATCGCTTTTAACATGAATCTTTCTTAATCCCTTGGTAATTAGCATGAATCTAACAAGTAAATTAATCTGTGCTAAAGAGATGAATATGTTTAGCTAAAGCATGCTAGACGACATCTTCACCTGTGAGAGCAGAAGTGAAGATGCCATTCTGCCTTTCGAGAGAAGGTTAGAAGAATGCATTAACTAAAGCGAGAAGTACTTCTAGAGATGGAAGCAACCTTGCATTCATTATGTTCATCCCTGTTTCACTACAGAGATGTGGGAGCGTGGTCGATCACGGAGAGGTGTACGCCGAGGGAAAGCGAAACCGTAGTTATATCTTTAATGCAGTTAATGAACTTGCGATGTTTATACTAGTTATCCTTTCTATTTCTGCTTCATACATAAAGCCTTGCCACCGCATAACACGACTCTTTGTATACTCTTCACAGTCAGTCTCAGTCTCAAACTCAGTATCTTGTCTCATGTACCCTGTATCTTGTATCATCATAGCTTAGGTTTACTTTTATTACACTTTATGTTTATCGCAATTTACTTTATTATCGCATCTTTACTTTACTGCACAGTTTACTTTATTGCATTTTAAATACCTGTACACACAATCTTTTATTAATTGAAAAACCCCCGGTTGCATATATCACGAACATAATGTATTAACCTAAAACAATCCATGTGTTTGACCTCGGATCACACCGAGAAACTTGCGGTGGAATTATACTTGGTTCCAACGCAAGGAAACTTGTGACAACGCATAACATACTACAAGATTTTCATTAATAATGCATTTCTAGAAGTAGTATCACATAAAGAAAGTGTGTCTGAATAATCATAACACAACATCCACATTCCATTTTCATCCCAAGTCAACAAGTTTATGGCAACATGAGCTTGTATGATCCATCATTCATTACCATCCATCTGCTTATTTAGAATCATCACATTCCAATCGTGTCAAGTTTATGGCGCTGTTGCCGGGGAACTGGTAACGGGGACTTAGACTTGTATCTTGCATTATAACCATCCATGCGTTGTATGACATAAGAAGATAAACTTTATGCCTATCAAGTTTATGGAGCCATTGCCGGGAATTAGTTAACGGTTATATTTGAGTATGTTTGTGATGTGTTGCAGAACATATCTCTTTGTACTGCTGTTTAACATGGAGAGCAGTTTGACAGTTTATGAGTACTGGTACCGAACCATAATTCGAAGCTGACCCAGAGATCGAGCGTACATTTCACGCGAGGGCACATCAGAATCAGCAAGGCGAAGGAAGACTACCATGGCTGATAATAATGACAATGTGGTTCCCGCAGGAAATCAAGAGGTGGTACAGCCAGCGTAAGATTCAATTTTCCTTGCCGCTGATCGTAACATTCCCATGAGGAACTATGCAGCGCCCAATTTGTATGATTTTTCACCCGAAATTTTAAGGCCTATAGGAGAGGAGAACGTAAGGTTCGAGATCAAATCGGTCATGCTCCAAATGATCCAGAATGCTGAGTAATTTGGGGGTCTGCAAGGTGAAGACCCACATGCCCACCTGACTAGTTTCGTCAAGATGTGCAGCAACTTCTCATTTCCTGGCGTTACCCTGGAGAGTATTAGGTTATATCTATTCCCTTACACCTTGAGGGATGAAGTCAAGAGGTGGGCTCATTCATTGGAGCCAAATGAGATTACATCATGGGATCAGCTGGTTGAGCGTTTTATGAAGAAGTTCTTCCCGTCGACTGTCAACGCAAGGTAATGAAAGAATGTGCTGAACTTTGAACAAATGGAGAACGAGACCCTGAGAACCGCCTGGGTGCGATTTTGAAGACTGGTGAAGAATTTCCCGCATATCGGGATACCCGATTTCGTTTTGAGGGAGACATTCTATAATGGCCTGAACAGATCAACGCAGGCTGTTGCTGACGCCTCTGCAGCAAGAGGTTTTATGGATAAGACGTATACTGAGGCCAAGGTCATCCTTGACCGCATTTCACAGAACATGGATGACTGGGTTGATGATGGTTATGAAGGAAGAGGCTCTGAAAGAAGAAGAAATGAAACTGCCATTGTCCTTGCGGAGACAATGCCCACTTTGGCCGCCAAGATGGCCGCGGTGACCTCCATCCTTCAATCAATGGCAATCAATCAAGAAGCCATCTCCCAACAAACAGCGCAACCCGTTGCGTCGGCTCAAGTGGCCGCGATTAGTTGCATTAATTGTAGAGGAGCCCATGCAGCGAAAATGTGCCCATCAAACATTGAGTAAGTATGTGCCATCCAGAACAACCCCTACAGCAACACATACAATCCTGGTTGGAGAAGTCACCATAACTTTGGTTGGGGAGGGAATCCTAAACAAGGTGGGCCAAGCAACCATCAGAGTGGCAATTCAGGGAATTGAGGGAACCCACCTCTCTTTCAGCATAATTCGAATCAAGGGCAATAAAGGCAATTGCACAACCAACAATCCTCATCTTCAAACACCTCTGGAAGCTCATTGGAGGCCCTGCTCAAGCAGTACATGGACAATAATGATGCGGTGATGCAGGCGCAGGCGTCTTCGATTCTTAACTTAGAGATTCAAGTGGGGCAGATGGCATCTGAGCTTCGAAATAGAACACTTGGAACGTTGCCCAACAACTCTAAGGCCCTCGGATCTCATGGAAAGGAGAAATGTCCCTGAGGACATTGGGCAGGCAAGCTGGACCGCCTGCGGAGGTATGGATTGCGCTCGTCAAAGAAAATTATCTTCCGGTCCATATCTCAAATCTATGTTTAAATGCTTTCTTTTAATCCCTATCTTTATTGAATTTTGAACTTTTTCTTTTACTGTTTCATTTAATTTGTTTTATGACTTTATGAATTTAAGATTTATTTAATTCTCTTGCATTTATTTCTGAACTATCTTTAATTTCTTTAACTTTTCTATCATTAATACGTTATTCTTTAACTTGGTGAATGATTGAGTAATGAGAAGAAATTTATTACCGCAAGTCATAGTAACTTGCGTTGATGAAAAAACATGTGTGTAAGAAATAAAAGAAATAAAATAAAACAATCAACACTCGATATGCATTGCAATAATGGATGCATCTTGAACCAAGCTTTGCGTGCACCCAACCCAAATGCATTGAGCTGAGGGGTGTGTTGCGCGCGTGTGTGTTCTTTGCCCGTCCTTAGCAAAAATGCACTATGTCAAGGGATTAATGCACTGGTAGAAATACCGTGCACCCGATCCTCCAGAAATGCGTTTAGTTGAGGGGTGTGTTGCGGGAATACATGCGTTGTTGCCTGTCCTCTGCAAAGATGCATTTGCGTTGGTGAACACATTGCGTTAAATCTTTACCTTGCGCCCATTCAAATAAAACATTAAAGAAAATTCTTTTTACAAATTTGAGAAGTCCAATCGTTTCGTATTCCAAAGAAATGATGAGTGACCAGACGAAAAGACGTTTTTCTTTGAAACCTCATAAATGAGAGGAGTGCAATCGACGGGCCTTTTGAGTGTCTCGAGGCCTGCCACGGGAAAAATATCGTTGGGCCCCGCCCAAAATATAAATAGACACCCCCCTCGTCTGTGAGCTCACTTTGCCTTATTTACAATCAGAAACCCTAGCTTCTGCATATCGAGCTCTTCCTTCCCAGAACTTTAGTGATTTTTCAGTTTCTTTCACTTAAGCATCCATGGCCGACCAAAATTCCCAGCCTTTCGCTTCACCCTCAACACCTTCAACAACCCAAATATCCATGCGAGAGGCAGCATTCCTTGCTTCCAGTCGCCGTCTTGCCGCCCAACCACAGACCGTTCTTAGAGTCGCCAAAAGACCTCAGCGAAATCCTTTAGCTGCCAGGCCGTTCCAGTTCAAAAGGGGCAAAGTGCTAAAAGCACCCCACTCCCAACACCAGCAATCTTCACTGAAAGTGAGAAGAAAAGACAGGATGACAAAGAGGTGTTTGGGAGCATCCTTAGTAACCTTGAGAAAGGAGGAAGACTGCCTGAAGCTGGGGTTGTAAACCAACCACTGCCTACGGAGGAGGTGACGGTGGAAGTGACAGAAGAAATGGTGGAAGAGGAACGAGGAGAAGCACTCTAGCTTTAGAGGATCCTAAGGAGACTGTCAACGTAGACTCCTATGAAGGACCCTCCAGAGTTGTGTTAGAGGAAGTTGCGGCAGAAAAGCAGTCGGAGGTGGTTGAGGAAAAGAAGAAGAAAAAGAAGAGCAAAGGAAAGAAGATCGGAGAAGGTGAGCCATCCCATCATCGCAAAGCAGAGAAAAAGAATAAAGAGAAGGAGAATGAAGAAGATGAGGAGGCCAAACTGAGGAAGAGGAAAGAGAGGGGAGAAAGGAAAGAGCGCAGGCGTGAGGAAAGGCGCCTGAGGAAGGAAGAAGAAAAGAAGAAGAGGGCTGCGAGCCTAGAGATGGACGGTGCATCCACCTCCGTGAGGAAGGACAGGGGGAATCAGCACAACTTAGGGAGCCAGTGTAACCTGAAACAACGTAATTGGTTGCAACTGACGAAGGAGAATAAGGAGATGTTACCCACCTGATGCAGCGTCGCAAGGAGAATGCGCCGCAAGGGTCTACTGTTGACCTTCAAATTTTGATCAATGCATTAGAAGAAGAGGAAAGGAGGAGAAAAGAGAAGGAAGAGAAATAGGAGAAAATGGCGCGAGCTCAACTCATCATCGCAGAGGGTAATCGAAGAAGAAGATTGTAGGATGAAGAGGTGTGCCACAATAGTGAGATCTCTAGAGTCGAAGAAATAAGAAGGCTCGAAGAGGAACAACGCATTTTGTTGGCCTCCGAGTAGTTTGTAGAAGAGTTTGAAAGAGAAGTGAGGGAAGAGGAAGAAGAAGAAAAGAAGAAGAAGGCAGATGAAGAAAGGAGAATGAGAGAAGAGAAGGAAAGGAAGCGCGAAGCGAATATGTAGCGCTTAAGAGAGAAGAAAGGAAAAGAACTCGCTGAACGCGAGAAGAAGGAACAATGCAAGAAGCGGGAAAAGAAACAAAGAAAAGCAGCCTGCCTTGCGTTGGCTAAAGACAAGGGCAAAGCAATTGTAGAAAGTAGCGAGCCTGCGTTGGCAAAAGGGCGTCCATCGAAAAAAAGAGAAAACGATGACATGCTGATGGAGATGGGCTTTTATCCCACGTCAACGCCACTACCAGACCTCGTCACGAGCGTGATTGTAGAACATGGATGGGATACATTTTGCCAATGCCCAGACATTGGTCTTCCAAAGGTAGTGAGGGGCTTTTCCCACGGACGTCTACATGGCACCAAGGATGTGGTGACCATGAAGGGTGAGATGGTGTCCTTTAACGCAAAGGACATCAATGAGCTGTACTAGATGAAGAATAACCCGAATGCGTCGGGCAACAGAATCATTGATGATCCAATTGAACAGCAGATGGAAGATGCACTGTGAATATTAACGTAACCGGGCACTAAGTGGACGGTTTCTACTGAAGGCATCCACACCCTAGCGTCCAAATCACTGCTCCCGGAGGGAAGAGTTTACTTGGTCAAGAAGCGGTTGATCCCAACAACGCATGACAAGATAGTATTAAGGGATCGCATCATGGCCACATACTGCATTACGTGCGACATCCCAATCGATGTAGGCTAGTTGATTACTAGACAGCTCAGAGCATTGGTGGGGCACATCAGAGGACAGTATTTCTTCCCATGGACTGTCTCAAGTCTATGCCTATCACTGGGTGTAGGCGTTGATGAAAAACCCATGCACGAAGTCCATGGCCTAATAAATATCAAGATTCTGAGGATGCTCCTCAAAGACTCCCCACATTGCCCAGAGCTACCTTTGAAGAGGCCCACCATCGATCCTAACGCGCCGTAAGAACCCAAGCCAAAAAGACAACGCATAGATGACAAAGGAAAGAAGAAAGTCCAAGAATCACCAACGCATGATTAAGAGCCCTTGGACCATTTACCCTTAGTAATTCGCCCTCTAAGCCCTCTAAGCCCACCCGCACAACCTTCTTCTCCACTTCACGAGCACTTCACCAATCTTCTCCTTACCCCAAATTCTCCAACCACATACCCAGTAGCCCCAACCTCACCTTCAGCATCATCACCGCAACATTCCCCACCACCGCCGCATGTTGATGACCCACGCAATTTGGGTGAAGGCACTTCTGCCCAACCCCAAAACATTGAAGGCAAGACATCGCAGGCGCAACCCACCGTTGCCTCTCTAGCTGCTGAGTTAGCAGATATGCGGTCTCTTCTGGCCCAACAACAACAACTCTTCTCCCAACAACTCTTTGCCCAGCAACAAGCCTTCTTCGACCAGAGATTTGATGTGGTAATGGAGCAAGTCGACGATTTACAGTGCAATGCTGCCACGGCAAGGCAGACGTTGATCAATATTCAGCGCAACACTTATACGATCAACCGACACCAAAGACAGCTTACGGAGGGTAACCATGAGTATTTCAATTTTCTAACAACATATCTTCATGGTCCCATGGTGCCTTTGCATCTTCGGCAGCATCTGGTTTTTGAAGAGACTCCTCCCGTACCACATCAACACCCTCCTCCAGACCCTCATGCTCCTCAACAATAATCTTTACATTTTTTTGTTGCGGCCATTCTGTATTTTTATTTAATTCATTGTTTAACTAAATTCTTTGATTCTTTGTACAGGAAACATTTTTGTATTGCGATGTTTATAATCTCTTGTATACTTAGTTAATATTCAATACATTTGAGTACATATTCACTCTATATGCCTTTGCCTCTTCTTTATAATCCTTTGTCAATTTATGCGATATTCTTGATCTTTTATTTTTGCGTCGTTCATTGCGCTGCCATGATGTATAATATGCTTACACTTGGAAACATTTCCCACACTTTGTAATTTCTGACTAACACTTAGCTAATTCGTAGCTTAGCAACACTTTACCTTTTATCTTTCAAAATTCTGCTCAAACCTTCTTTTTGAAATTTTTTCCTAAGTGTTTGTCTATTCTGTCCAAACAACACCATGAGGATCTTGCGCATCTCTAAATTTAGAGTGGGGAAGGTCTGAGCAGATGAATCAAGAATATATGGTCATTAAGAAAAATGCGTTCATTTTTATATAAAAAAAATATTTTCATACCAAACTTCAATGTCAGCACAAGGGAAAAACCCTAAAAAACATTCCCAACCTGATAAGAGTTAGTTGTGAAAGGAATCTGCTCATAGTTGGATGTTCGTATGACACCCGTGGGAGCAAGCCAAAACGAAGGTGGGTTTCCAAGAACAACGCAATATGAAAAGAGAAAAAAATGAATGAATAAAAGAAAAAAATAAAAGAGTGCAAGAGACAACTCCTCTGAAAATCATGAGTAAAAGTTGAGATTGGCACACAACCGTGGCTGGATGTTCACATGACACCCGTGGGAACAAGCCAAAACGAAGTGTGTAACCATGATCAACAGTCTCTAATAAATGACGTAAGATTTGACCACAACATACGAACACATCAAGTTGTTTTGACAAAGAAGAGGTAAACATTCTTTTTAAAACTAGAAAAGCATTTTTGAGCAGAAATTTGTTATATAGAAGAATAAAGTAGGGCTTTGTTAGGAATTAACAAGGATAGAAGGAAATTGCATTGTCAAGTAATGTGCCTAAGTGGAGCATTCGGAGCAACCAATTGACGCAAAAATATAGGATAGGAATTGAGCATTATTGCCTTAGTAGAAGATATGCTTGAGGACAAGCATATATCTAAATTTGGGGGTGTGATAACTTGTAGAAATACAAGTTATTTATATTGCATTATTTAGATATTGCGGTTAAAAGAGAGAAAATATGCGTCGATTGTATGGAAATTGGCTAAGAAACACAATAATTATGAATTATCGCCAATACGCCCACTAACACCATCAATATGGTAAAAAAGGATATTTCAAGTCTATTTTGTAGGAAATCAAGTCACCGCTTGTGATCAAGGCTCAAAGAGAAACTGAACAACGCATCTCCATCGCATTGCACCCGTCAATCAATAATGAAGAGACGATCCACGCAATGATGGTGCATGCAACAGTCGATCTAGAGCTGAACTTCAACCGCATGCGGTAATAAAAAAACAACACCGCATGCGAGCACATGATCGAAGATACAAAAGAGCAACCCAATTGCGGAGGATTCTAACACGTGTACAGCTAACCGTTGTGCATTATTGACGGGATTGATTGCATAACAGAAGGAATATTTATTCCACCAATTTTGGAGCTACCATAATAGTAAAGTGGGGTCCACACTGCAAAGAGTCAAAGCCTTCATATATAAATACCCTCAGAGAATTCACTGAAAGATATACTTGATATGATGCTATTTTGATATTTGTATATTGAGAGAGAGACTGGTCTGAGTACTGATCGAAGAAGATTCGGGAAGAAAAGAGACAAGGCCAAGAGGTGAGTCTCAAGGAAAATCATTCTAAATCCTCGCCGTGAAGCTTTGTACCAAGATCCCTTCTACCGGATGAGCAAGCCCGAGAGGGAAGCTCTTCCTTCCATTCACTCTATACGCCGACACGCAACTCTCCATCCAAATCTGTGTCAAGACGTTGGCACTCTCTTGTATTTGTTTCTACCTCTATTCATCATTTTTATTTCATCTTCTTAATCTCTATCATTCACATCATGTATCAGACGCTAAATGTTAGTATTGAATGTCTTGATCATTGTCATCTCCATCTTTCTGTCTATTTTTGTTCCTCTATGAATTGCTTTCTACATGATGTTTTCTTAATCCCTTGGTAATTAGCATGAATCTAACAAGTAAATTAATTTGTGCTAAAGAGATGAATATGTTTAGCTAAAGCATGCTAGACGACATCTTCACCTGTGAGAGTAGAAGTGAAGATGCCATTCTGCCTGTCGAGAGAAGGTTAGAAGAATGATTAACTAAAGCGAGAAGTACTTCCAGAGATGGAAGCAACCTTGCGTTCATTACGTTCATCCCTATTTCACCACAGAGATGTGGGAGCGCAGCCGATCACGGAGAGTGTATGCTGAGGGAAAGCGGAACCGTAGTTATATCTTTAATGCAGTTAATGAACTTGCGATGTTTATACTAGTTATCCTTTCTATTTCTGCTTCATACATAAAGCCTTTCCATTGCATAACACGACTCTTTGCATACTCTTCACAGTCATTCTTAACCTCAGTATCTCGTCTTATGTACCCTGTATCTTGTATCATCATAGCTTAGGTTTACTTTTATTACACTTTATGTTTATCGCAATTTACTTTATTATCGCATCTTTACTTTACTGCACAGTTTACTTTACCGCATTTTAAATACCTGTATACACAATATTTTATTAATTGAAAAAATCCCTATCATATATATCACGAACGTAACGTATTAACCTAAAACAATCCCTGTGTTCGACCTCGGATCACACCGAGAAACTTGTGGTGGAATTATACTTGGTTCCAACACAAGGAAACTTGTGACAACGCATAGCATACTATAAGATTTTCATTAATAACGCATATCTAGAAGTAGTATCACATAAAGAAAGTGTGTCTGAATAAGCATAACACAACATTCACAATCCATTTCCATCCCAAGTCAACAAGTTTATGGCAACAAGAGCTTATATGATCCATCATTCATCACCATCCATCTGCTTATTTAGAATCATCGCATTCCAAGCGTGTCAAGTTTATGGCGTCGTTGCCAGGGAACTGGTAACGGGGACTTGGACTTGTATCTTGCATTATAACCATCCATGCGTTGTATGACATAAGAAGATAAATTTTATGCCTATCAAAGGGATACTTGATCACCTTACAATGACTTTTCTCCTACCTCATTACATCATTGCAAAATTTGATGTCATTTAGGGTACATTAGAATTTTGCTAAAATCGATTGGTTGTTTAAATGATTAATGCAAAATAAACTAATTTGAAAATAGTGTCATTTACAACAATTTATATAATGACTACCGCTACCCTAAACTTGCTCGCTGTCGATAAGTTAACTGGCGAAAATTATGCTACTTGGAAAACCAAGATCAACACGATTTAATAATCAATGATCTTCATTTTGTCCTAATGGAGGATTGTCCTCCTATTCTTGCTCAGAATGCTCCTCGAAACATTCGAGAGGCATATAAACGCTGGACAAGGGTGAATGAGAAGGCCCGAGCATATATCTTGGCTAGTCTTATCGAAGTCCTGGCTGAGAAGCATGAGCCCATGCTCACAATTCGTGAGATCATGGAGTGTATGAGAGGAATTTTTAAACAACCGTCCAAGTAACTCAGGCATGACGCTCATAAAGAAATCTTCAATGCCTGTATGTAAGAAAGGGCATCTGTTCGAGAACATGTTCTCAACATGATGGTCCACTTCAGTGTAGCGGAGATGATTGGGTCTTCCATCGATGAAGCCAGTCAGGTTAGCTTCATATTGGAATCTTTACCTGAAAGTTTCCTCCATTTTCGTAGCAATAGTGTTATGAACAAAATTGACTACAATCTGACCACTCTGCTCAACGAGCTGCAGAATTTTCAGTCCCTGCATAAAAACAAGGATAAGAAAAGTGAGGCAAATGTTGCTTCATCTTTTAAGAAGTTCCACAAAGGTTCGACCTCTGGAACTAAATCTATACCTTCTTCTTTCGACACTAAAAAGTGGAAGAAGAAGAGAGGTGGGAAGGGAAAAGCTAACCTTTTAGTTGCTGCACAAGGAGGTAGAAGGCTACCCAAGGTTGCAAAGGGAATTTGTTTCCATTACAACCAGGATGGTCATTGGAAAAAGAACTACCCCAAATACTTGGCAGAAAAGAAGAAGGCCAAACAAGGTAAATGTGATTTACTTTTTATGGAAACCTGCTTAGTGGAGAATGATGATTCTGCGTGGATTATTGAATCTGGGGCCACTAACCACATTTGTTCTTCATTTTAGGGAATTAGTTCCTGGCGACAACTAGAAGCTGGTGAGATGACGATGCAGGTTGGAACTGGGTACTTCGTCTTGGCTATGGCAATGGAAGGAATCCTGTTGACTTTACAGAACTAATTTCTTGTATTAGATAATGTTTATGTGGTTCCTAATTTGAAAAGGAACCTTATTTCTGTAAAGTGTTTGTTAGAAAAATCCTATATATTTAACTTTTTTTTGTTAATTAAGTGTTTATTTCCAAAAATGGCATTGATATTTATTATGCAAAACTAGAAAATAACCTTTATGTGCTAAGATCATTAGCTACTAAGACCCAACATAACATTGAAATGTTTAAGACTGCAGTAACTCAAAATAAAGGACTTAAAATTTCTCTAAAAGAAAATACCCAACTTTGGCACCTAAGATTATGTCACATAAATCTCAATAGGATTGAGAGGTTAGTAAAGAACGGACTTCTAAGAAAGTTAGAAAAAAATTTCTTTGCCAGTATGTGAGTCATGCCTTGAAGGAAAAATGACAAAAAGATATTTTACTGGAAAAGGTCATAGGGCCAAAGAACCTCTCAAGCTCGTACATTTAGACCTTTGTGGTCTGATAGCTGGTAAAAATCAAGTTATTAAAGCTCAAATTATTAAAAAAAATAGGAGAAAGAAATGGTAAAATAGGTAATATTATGATTGAATGTGAAAAATTAAAAGAAATTGTGATCGCTAACGCTCATCGCATAAAACCAGTTAGACTGCGTTATTCTATGCAGGTACAATGCGATGGCGCATCTAAAATTGCGATCCAAGGATACAATGCGATGGTGCATTTGAGTTTGCGATCATAAGAAGGACCTAAAAAATGATCGCATAAAGACCTTACATAAAGGCGACAACATAATAAAATATGTGGGACGTAAAACTGATAACGGTCAATTCCAAAATACAGTTGACGGCTGTTAAAGACCATACCGTTGCAAATACATTGAACTTCTGATGATTTTCAGATGGCGCAACAGAGTACGAAAATTAATGCTGCCTATCCATGCAATCATTAGTGAGAAGAACTGCTTCACCTTGAAATCTATAAATACCCAATGTTATCAAACGAGGGAAGAGCGTGAGGAGACGAGGCAAAGTCGAGGGAAGAGAATTCTTGAAAAGAAACTAAATTTTCGGAGAGGTTGAGAGACTGTTGGAAAACAGCACGAAGGAGAGACATCCAACCCTTGCGAGAACAAGATTCTACAAATCGGAAAAGAGTTGAAGTGATAAGAGCAGTGTAAAAAGCCACTGGAAGCAAGGTATTGCTTACTTGGCTTGATATTTCTCACTCCATTTATTGTTTTGTACTCAACACTTTATTTGTAAAAACGGAAACTTCATTTCAATTCATGTTCAGTCTCTCCACACCATGCATGAGTAACTAAAATTGTGAATGGGTTGAGGAGTACTAGCTAGCATGACGTAAGCTATGCACTTCATGCGATCATCTTGTCTCATGTATGTGTCATTCATCATTTAGAGTACTTGAGATAGTAGTCTAAAGACAAAATCTAGGCTTGAGAGAGTCGGATTAGATCGCATAAGCAAGAGTAGAGACTTAGAAATAAGTTCTATCTGCTACATTCCATACACATTGCATGCATCCTAGAAATAGGAAATGTGGCATTATGCATTGAGAAATGTAGTGCTTAATATTTGTGTACAGCATGATCGCATGACTTGTCCAAAATCTTAAGAAATGTCAGCTAAATCTCTTCTCAACCCCTTCATCGCATACTTGTTACAACACCACCTTTTCATCGCTCCACGTTTAATTCCATCACATTAGAAAATCTAAATTAAATCACCATCTACTTCTTTATCACCACCGCAATAGAATCAGAGAGTCCGTTGCATATCTATTTAGTAATCCTTGTGTTCGACCCTGGACTTACCAGAACCCTAAGAATGCTTATACTTGGGATTTGTTAGGAAAACTTGTATGATCATCGCATCCACACATCATCGCATGATAAATCAACGCATCATGGTCCGATGAATGTCAAGGCTAGAGGAGGTTATGAATATTTTATCACTTTTACTAATGATCATTCTAGATATGGGTAATGTAACACAAGTCGTAGTATTTTAAAAAGATAACAAAAGTCAAAGTTGAAAATGCATTAAACAAAACGATTAAAACATTTTAATTTGATCAAGGTGGAGAGTTTATGGATCTTTCTTTTCAGAACTATTTGACAGAACATTGAATAGTATTCTAACTTTCAGCACCTGGTACACCTCAGTAGAATGGTGTACCAGAAAGGAGAAATTGAACCTTGTTGGACATGGTTCGGTCTATGATGAGTTACGCTTCCTTACCTGACTCGTTTTGGGGTTATGCAATAGAGACTATAGAGTATATCCTGAATTGTATTCCATCCAAAAGTGTTGCTAGAACAACTTTGGAATTATGGAATGGTCGTAAAGTTAGTTTACATTATTTCAGAATCTGGGATTTTCTAGCACACGTGCTTGAGCCTAATCTTAAGAAATTGGAATCACGTTTAAGATTATGGCTATTTGTAGGCTACCCAAAGGAGCGAGAGTGGTCTTTTCTTTGATCCAAAAGAGGACAAGGTGTTTGTATCGACAAACGCTACTTTTTTTGGAAGAAAACCACATAAGGGAGCACAAGCCACATAGCAAAATTGTGTTGAATGAAAATTTCCAAGAAACTATTGAATCTTCAACAAGAGTTGTTGAAGAACCCATTACCTCAACAAGAGTTGTTGAAGTAGGATGATCTAGTAAGTCAAATCCACCTCAAATGTTGAGGGAACCTTGAAGTAGTGGGAGGTTGCGACACCCTTTGTTCGCTATATAGGTTTAATAGAAATTCTAGCTATGATAGCCGATGAAAGATCCATTGTCTTACAAGAAGGCAATGGAGGATTTTGATAGAGATGATTGGATCAAAGTGATGAATCTCGAAATTGAGTCTGTATACTTCAATTCAGTATGGGATCTTATAGATCAATCAGCTGTAGTTAAACCTATAGGTTGCAAATGTTTCTACAAGAGGAAACATGGTGCTGATGGGAAGGTACAGACCTTCAAGACTAGATTAGTGGCAAAGGGTTATACCCAGGTTGAGGGAGTCGACTATGAGAAGACTTTCTCATCTGTTGCCATGCTCAAATCTATCCGGATACTCCTATTCATTGCCTTATATTATGACTATTAGATTTGGCAAATGGAGGTCAAGACTACCTTTCTGAATGGCAATCTTGAGGAGACCATTTACATGGTGCAGCCTGAGGGATTCATAATCCAAGGTCAAAAGCAGAAGGTTTACAAGCTTAATCGGTCTATTTATGGACTGAAACAAGCATCTCAATCCTAGAACATAAGGTTTGGTACAACGATCAAATCTTATGACTTTGATCAAAATGTTGATGAGCCTTATGTTTACAAGAAAATCATCAACAGTTCAGTAGTTTTTCTAGTATTATATGTAGATGATATCCTATCATTGGGAATGATGTAGATTTACTGACTGAGGTTAAGAACTGGCTGGCGACCTAATTCCAAATGAAAGATTTGGGATAGACTCAGTTTGTTCTAGGTATTCAGATATTTAGGGATCGAAAGAAAAAAAATGCTAGCTCTGTCTCAAGCGTCATATATTGACAAGATGCTTATCAAATATTTGATGCAGAACTCTAAGAGGGGCTTATTGCCTTTCAGGCACGTAGTTACATTGTCTAACGAATAGTGTCCTAAGACACCTCAAGAGGTTGAGAAAATGAGACAGATCCCCTATGCATTGGCTGATGGCAGCCTGATGTAGACGATGTCTAAACCTGACATTTGCTATGTAGTGGGGATAGTCAGTAAATATCAATCTAATCCAGGATTAGATCACTGGACTGCCGTTAAGAATATCCTCAAGTATCTACGGAGAACGAGGGACTATATGCCCGTGTATGATTCAAAGGATTTAATCCTTACAGGATTCACAGACTCTGATTTTTAGACTGATAAAGATTCTAGGAAATCCACATCAGGATCAGTGTTCACTCTTAATGGAGGAACTGTAGTCTAGAGAAGCACCTAGTAAGGTGCATCGCTGACTCTACCATGGAGGCTGAGTATGTAACAGCTTGCGAAGCTGTTAAGGAAGCTGTATGGCTCAGAAAATTCTTGACTGATTTGGAAGTCATTCTAGATATGTTGAAGCCCATCACACTTTATTGTGATAATATTGGTGTTGTGACTAATTCCCGAGAGCGTAGAAGTCACAAGCGCGGGAAACATATAGAGCGGAAGTATCATCTCATCCGAGAGATTGTGCATCAAAGAGACGTGATCGTTACGCAGATAGCTTCGAAGCACAGCGTTGCTAATTCGTTTACCAAAGCCCTTACGGCTAAGGTGTTTGAGGGTCACCAGCAGAGTATGAGTCTATGGGAAAGGCCACGTCTAGACTAGGGCAAGTGGAAAATTTTGTACTGGGCGTGTGTTTATGCCCTAGTTTACTATTTGTGTACTTTATATTTTGACTATATTGTACACCCCATTAGCTTTAGGTTAAGTGGGAGATTGTTGGGTTTGATGCCCTAAATCTTGTATGGTTCTATAGTTTTTAAATGTTGTGTACAAACTCATACATTTAATGAAATATATGATATTTTGTTCCATTTTTTTGTTGCATTAATCAAAAACCAATAAACTAAGTTCATGATCATCTCGTAACTTAAACATGTATGTAAAGACATGGGATGGATCGTGTTTTAAGTGATAACCTAAATGATCTGTAGTAGATGGATAAGGCTGGATACCTCATCCTAGTGACACTATGAGTATGACCCATTTTGTAGATGTTACAATTGTTGTAAAGTGCTATAAGTGATCTGATCCTAATCATTCATGTGGAGACATGTGAGCGGGGATATTCTATACAAAGGAGTTTGTATAAGACCTGACCACGAAATGAGTAGTCTCATTATATAACATCATTCTTAATAGAGACTTCCATTTCATCAGGATGACCATAGGTAACACGACCTGAATCCTGATGAGTTGTGAACTCCTGCCTATGAAGGCGGTCCGTTGGTTTGTATGGGTGAGAGTGGCCAGATTTCCGCTTCAACATACCTACCATTTTGGGGATTCGTTTGATTGGGGAGTTGGGAACACAGCTACACAAGACGAAATTCACTTCTTCTTCAATTTTAGGGAACATAGATAAATTGCTCCCTTAAAGGCTGATTTTGGGTTTTAAACATTATGGTGCCACACCCCCTCCTGGCTCGAAAAGGGTTAGTCATAGTGGGACTATGATTTATTGTTCATTAGAAGTATCAGTGGTACTTAATGAGTTAGATTTAACTATAGAGGCAAAACAATAATTTGGTCTAGCTGTACTTACGAGCAATTTGTGAAGGGTCATTGTATTGTGGATTGGTTATATCCAATGGACACAGAAATATATCGGTAGTGTGAAGAGTGCAACTGTCGGTCTTTAGTGGAGTGCCAACAGTTAATGGATGGTGAATAATTTAATTAAAGAGTTTAATTAATTATTCACGAACTGTTGAAGCTTCAAGCTACAGGTCCATGAGGTCCCCTCGGTAGCTCATCTAATTTTATGTAAATCAAGTTTTGGATTAATTTGAATTGTTCAAATTAATTGAGGGAATTAATTATATGATATAATTAAGTTTATGTAATTATATATGATATAATTACTATAATGTATTTGATACATTATAATATAACAAATTTATGAGAGGAATTAAATGTTTGAATATGATTCAAATGTTAATTATATGAATTAGATTCATATAATTAAAATTTAATGTAAGTATGATTTATATTAAATACCATAAGAGAGAGAAAAGAAACTATAGGTTATATACTGTATAGGATACAATTTTAAACTATATGTTATATGTTATATATGATATAACATATGATTGCATAATATATAATAAGTTGGTTATTATATATATTTGTTATAATTTTAATTGAGAATTAAAATTATTTATTAATTATTTTATTATTCAATAATTTTTTAATTATTTAATTTTAAAGTAATTAAGGGAAGGGAGTTACAACTACCTCCCCATCTTTTTCTCTCCACCACTCACGTAAGAAGTGGTGGAGGTCTCTCTTTCATATACCTGCAAAAGAAAAAAAAAGGAGACAGAAAGAAGGTTGCTCTTTGTAAATGTTTTTTTTCTTCCTAAGGTTTTTCTTTTAAAAATTTCTTCCTTCTCCCTCAATCCCAAAACACTCTAGAGCCCACACCTTCTAGATTCTCACTAGAGAATACCGAGGACTCCTTCGAGGTAATGTTTGAGGGATTCGATTGAAAAACGTCTTCAAGGGTAAGTTTTCCTAAATCTTTTTGGTTTAAAACTTTTTTTGGGCATTTTGTATGATTTAATTTTTTCTTAATGCATGTGCTGTAAAATTTTTTTCTTAAAAAAACGATTGAGAATTGGGATGATCCACTTCCGTTGCGGTCGCCTTCACAGGAGTTCCCTTCACAAATAACTTTTGTTACATTGTCATCTTTAATTAATAACTCTTATTGATATACACTTTACTTTTTATGGAAAATATATGGTGATCTCGTATACTTTTCAGGAAAATTTTGCATTTGTCAACAGAAACACTTGATTTTCTCTTACTTGAAAAATATACTACTTTTGGGTTGTCTACATTTAGGCATGCCATCTGAACGATATTCCAATAATTAAGATTTCGACACTAACACATGTGCCGATCTATTCTAGATTTTTAAACTATGTAAATATCTTTTACATATCATAAACAACTTTTATGAGCTCTCCATATTTTATGTGGAGTTTCAGAAATATCTTAAAATGGAACGACGTTCAAAACGATTAAGGCAACTAGATGTAGAGAATTGGCACTAGATTTCATGTTCTATCAAAATAGCCCTGGAAATCTCTGTACTCTTTACTTTGATCTAATCGAAGTGTTTTTCTTAATTTAGCTAACAAGTTTTTATACACCTTGAACCTTTCAAGTGTTCTAAACTTACAACTTAGGTAAATATAACTGTACTTTAGAATAGCGACTGAAATATTCATACCCTTCCCTATGCTTTAATATTCACCAGACCATAAAGATCTGAATGTATAAGCTTTTAAGGGTTCTTTGGTTCTTTGATCATCTTGTCTTCAAGATAAGACTCACATAGAGTTAAAAGATTTGTCTTCTAACTTATTTAGATGAACACAAAGATTTGTCTTCTAACTTATTTAGATGACCACTTTTAACCTTCTTAATCTCATTAAGATATGATGTGACAATAATCTTAATTACCAAAGATAAATGCTAGAATACATCTTTTTCCTTATTATTTTTCAATCATTTTAAATATCTAAATATTTGAAATGGCTTTGAACTTTTGTTGGTTTTAATAGAAGTTGCTTTATAGAAGAAAAAATATAAAATGTAACTTGTGCTAATGAACATTTCATTTATAACAAAATATTATACATAACATGTCCTTTACAAAAGATAAAATAACTTTTATAACATTAATAAAAGTAACCAGATTCATCTTTTATTAGCAACTCTAAAATCTCCCACTGGCCTTTCTAAGGTATTCTCCCATGTTCACAACCTGGAGCATTATCTCATTGCAAGCAATCCTCAGGATCTAGTTTCCTTGTTTTGCTTTCTCTGCTTTTTTCTCTGCAAGGTATTGTGGGCAGTTTCTCTTCCAGTGCTCGTCCTCGCTGCAGTAGAAACATTTTCCTTTGTCTGCAGCTTTGACCTTGCCTTTGCAGCCAATAGAAGTTTTATTTTTTCCTTTTCCCTTGTTCTTCTTCAAGAGAATACTCTTATTATTAGAAGAAGAAGCAACATCAAGCTTTTTAGAGGAAAATCCTCTTTTCTCAGTTGCGGCAATGTTTACCTCTGTTTCTTGTCCTTTTATTCTCAAAATGAACTAAAAAGCCTGTAGCTCATTGAGACGTATAGTAAGGTTGTATTCTATCTTGTACATTAAAGCGTTGGTGCGAAATTGCAAGAAGCTCTTTGGAAGAGATTCTAGAATAAAACCGACTTGACTCCTCTCATCTACGACAGTTTTGTTTACCTCCGCCACATTAAAATGGACCATCATGTTCAAGACATGTTATCTAACAGAGGCCTTTTCTTTCATTCGACAATTGTAAACATATTTGATAGCATCATGCCTTAGGGAGAAGAACGGTTGTCCAAATATCCTACGTAGAGATTCCATAATTTCTTTAACAGTATACATGCTTTCATGTTTCTTAGCCAGAACATTAAATATGCTGGCAAGAATGTAGGCACGAGCTTTCTCATTTGCCTTCATCCATCTGTTGTATGCTTTTCGAACAGTTTGGTTTGCATTTGAGCTTGGAATGGGAGGACACTCCTCTATCAAAACGAACTTTAAATCGTTTATCACCAGTATTGTGTTCAAATTTGATTTTCATGTAGCATAATTATCCCCAGTTAATTTATCCGAAGCCAACAATTGTATCAATGAACTAGTCATTCTAAAAAAATAAACAATTTCTTTTTTAGTGATTTGCTTTTAAACCCAATCATGTTTTAGCAAAGTAATAATGTACCCAAATTTCATTATTTTTGCAACGATACTATAGTGATTCAGAATAAGTGCTACCGAGGGGCAATCAAATACTCATTCACTAAAGCAAGACATTCTTGATTAAATACTATTTCCAGAATAACTCTTATTCCTATAGTCATTTAGCTACCGTTTTTAGTCAGAACTTACTAACACTTTAGCAATTCCGTAACCATTTTCAGACCTCAGAGGTCGGCCCTAACGATGCTACAAAATTGGAAAGTCAAGGTTAGAAAACGACCTAAGAAATCCTATCTATTTCTGGAGTTTGAGTTGTTCCGAATCCTAAGTTACAACCCTTCAAGGGGATAGCTATCGTTAAACGACTAGCAAGGGCCGCCTAAAGCTAACCAGCAGGCACAACATAGGAATCTCACGGTCCAAACAAACGGAAGAGACTACAGGATGTGTTGACACATATCCTTCACCCACTTACTATAAACTACTTCCCCAATTCACCTTGATCTTGACTCATACAAACACTTTCCAAATGGAGGTCACTCCCAGGGTGACACAAAGTGTCGCATGAATCTCACGGTGTGAAATTCTTAGGAAGTGAGAATCAAAATCAAAACATCACTTTTGATTTTACAGTGAACAACTTCCCCTATTCATCATAATCTCGATTTATGTAAACACTTTCTGAATGGAGGTCACTCCCAGGGTGACACGAAGTGAAACATGAATCTCGATTGTGAACTCTTAGGGACATGAGAGCTAAAAATAACATATCACATATGTTATTAATCTCCCACTGAAGCGTTATTAAATTTCCACTGAAGTGTTCTAACAACATATCATATATGCTATTAAACTCCAACTGAAGTGTCCTAACATTTTTTTGGGTATATCTTTACTTAGGAATGTTCCGACTAATTAAACAACCTAAGTTTAGGTATTTATCCAAGTATAACGTTTATATTTGGATTTAACCTACGATGTCTAGGTGATAAACCAATTTTAAAACCTCATATTGCTCACGTATTGCTCATAAAACTAGTTAACAATCTCAATTATTCGGCCATAATCCCCCAGGTAGAAGATGTTACGTAAACCGTCAACTTAAATACCTCTAGCCTTAGACAAGATTATATACCGGTTGAGTTTGTAACCCAATTTTTATAAGATAACGACCTAGTTTAACTATTAAAATAAGTGCTTAACCTACATGAGTATGCAACTTATCTTTGTTATGGATTTTAAATGTCTAACCTAAATTTATAATAACTTATAAAACCTTAGACATGCTAGGTATCCATACATACATCATGCATCGAGTATGCCATCATACATCGAGTATTTACGAAAATACCATCGAGTATCATCAAATATGGCATCTTGCATCGAGTATTTACCAAAATACCATCGGGTAAATGCCATCGAGTACCATCAGGTATGGCATCATGCGGCATCGAGTATGGCATCGTGCATCGAGTATGCACCAAAATATCATCAAGTAAATGCCATTGAGTATCATTGAGTATGGCATCGTGAATATGCACCAAAATACCATCAAGTAAATGTCATCGAGTACCATCGAGTATGGCATCGTGCATTGAGTATGCACCAAAATACCATCAAGTAAATGTCATCGAGTACCATCGAGTATGACATCGTGCATCGAGTATTTAGTAGTGGCTGAAAATCTAGTTTCTACTGCTCGACTTTCTTCACTTTTTTCTTCAATTACAACCTAATTGCAACTCTAATGACTCTAATTGAATTACATACACTTAATCACACATTAAGGCTCATCAATCAAGAGCCAATTACAAGAATTAGAACATAATTGAAGAGAAATCAATGCCAAAACTCAGAAAACTATATCAGTTCACCATTTTCATACAACTTATGAAAAACACTGACCAAGCCAAAATTAACTCAAATTGAATGCTTAAATGATGTTCTGATACTAGTTGTTGGAATGTAGAAATATGTAGCGGAGGAAAACAGGATCATTAAGCATTCTAATTCATTAATGACATCAAAATAAGCATGTTGACAGAGAATTAAAAGGGTTTCAACACATACCTTTGAAGATTCTCTTCAAACACGAAATTGAGTTGCAATCTTCTCCAATCCTTGCTGTGGACCACCACTAGAGCTTCCCTAATATTCTCTAGGAACCTTAGATTGAGTCGTGGGTCTCAAAACAAGCTTGAACTTAGGGAATTAGAGGGAAGATTTTATGGTTTTTCAGCTTGTTGAAGAATAACTTCAACCTTCAAAAACTCAGAATTCAACAATTGCATCTGCTTTGCCACTCAATTAAGAGTGATTTTATTACATGACTCTCATGCAAAAACCGATCACATCAAGTGATACCAGCTATCACTTGAATTTGGTGGTGAAATTATGTGTAAGAAGGTGACTAACCTTCTTGCTTGAAAGTGGGAAAATCCCACATTGGCATTTTTCCCAATTTTCAATTTCTTCGTATTCTTTTTTTTTTTTAAAATTAAATTTTGAAATTGATTTTCAAAAACAAAACTTTTTCCAATTTTAATTCTTTACTAAAATTGAAATTTTATTAATTTTAAAAAAATTAATTCAATAATCAATTTTTCTAATAAAATTAATAATTAATAATTAATTAAATAATTTAATTAATTCTATTAATTTAATATCAAATATTAAATTAATCTGTCACCAAATCCATCACCATGAATCCCAATTCATGAAATTAATATTTAAATCATATTTATTTATTAATCAATTCTCCAATTACGTTTAATTCCAAAATTAAACGTGTAATTATATTACATATAATTACTAATTTCTTTAATTCAAATTTGAACATTTCAAATCAACTTATCACGCTATTCTAAGGCTAATCCGTTTGTGAGATAGTAGGGGGACCTAATGGACCTACAGATCATGAGCTCCAACGATCCGAGATTAATTGGCTAAATTCTTTACACCGAATTAACCCCCATTTGTTAACGACTAGGTCACTCTACTAAAGCCCAGTAGTTGCACTCCCCCTAGTATAGATTTATTGTATCCACTCGATATAACCATAAAGTAAGTTAATCCTTCACAGATTCGTAATAACGGCTAGGTCAAAAGGCTGTTTTATCTTCAAGATTACCTCTTGTTCCTTAAGTTCCACTGATCCTCTAATGAACAATTGGTTTGTGATCCGATCATCAAACCGAGTCCCTCTCGGGCCAATGAGAGGGTGGAGTCCCTTGCTCAAGACCCAGAGTCAGCACTTAAGGGAACAACCTCTCTAGTATCCCTAAAAGCGAGTAGGAGTGAATTTCGTCTTGTACCATATGTCCCCAGCTATCTACCCGGTCTTACCCCTAAAATGGGAGGCTTATTGAGCTGGTGCTGTTGAGCCAACCCTCATCTATGAAAGTTTATGGATAATCACGAATAAACATGAGTTCATAGTTAGTTCAGGATTAAGGTTAAGTTACCTAGGTCATTGTTTTGAAATTGTCAGTCTTTAAATAGTAAACAACGTTATAAAGTAAGGATGACTTAATTCTTTGTCTGATCTTGTGCAAACTCATTGCACAGGACACCCCCACTCTTCATGTCACCATATGAACAAATCAGGATTACTTCGTTTGTAGCACTTTACAACTTCTTGTAACAACTATAGAGTGGGCCACATCCGATAGTGTTACCAGAATAAGACACCCAACCATATTCGTATACCATAGATCATTTTGACTATTTACCCGAACCTGATCCACTTTATTTCTAAATTACTAGATACCGAAATGGGACCAAAGTGCACGCAACTCTAAAATCTATACTACCATTGATAAGACCAAGTGACAATTCCATAATGAAAAATTAAGGTTGAATTTCAAAATGACAATTCCAGATTCGTTTTTCCTCTCTTTTATTTTTGTTCGAATTACTTTTTGGAGAAAAATATTAATGGTCATACAATTTTTACAATTTACGTTGTGTAGGTGCATTGTAAATGTTTTAGAAAGTGTTGGAATCACGATTAGTTGTTGTTTGTTTGTTTTTTTAGATGCACATTTTGTGTTTTTTTATTAGCACTTTTTATTTGATTATATTTTTTGAGGAATAATTTTCATTTTCATTTGATTCTTCGGAAAGACGAACAATTGATATATTGGATAGGATTTTCTGGCATTCCTATCTATATTGATTTGTTAATATTCATATTTACTTATTTTTTCTATATATTCTATATATAAAAGGAGCTAGAAGTAGATACATTTTATATACCTATTTTACCTTTTTTATTTTTAGTAAATTACTATATAGGGGTGAGCATGATAGGCCGAAAAATCAAGCTGACCGACCGAACCGAATTCGGTCAGTCAGAGAAGGAGAGGGATCGGTCGATGTCGGTTTGAGAAAATTCCAAATTAGCAAATTTCAAACAAAAAAAATTAAAGAACAAAGTTGATCGATGCTCGCCCCTATTATTATGTTACCCTTTTGTCGACAGAATGAGACTTTTCAAATGTAGATGTTCATTCAAAAGATAGTATATGTGACATTTCTAATATTAATTAACAAAATATATTTATATATTTAAAAATTAAAGTTTTATGTAGAATAAGTGCAATAGGTGTTGGCAGGACTCAACTCTTTAAATGTATGTATTTGATAAGTACCAATTGATGGACATAATGCCAATGGGATGTGACTATTCAGAGGATGGTAGTTAGACATTGAACCTATGCTTCTTTTTATGTAGATGTGAAATGCATATATAAAAGAAAAGAAATTAAAATGTTTCGATTATGTTTTTAATTAAGAAATACTTCATATAGCAAAAATTTAGGGAAAAAATACAAGATCTTTTAAAGAGGCAAGTCTAGAAGTAAAGTTGTACATAAGTTAGCTAAGAATCTTGATTTTCTAATTTAAAAATTAGAATAAATATTTCAAAACAATTAAGTTAATTGAGACTACAAAACTCAAAAAGAAATGATTAGTTTTCAAATTAAAATGTTTACATGTATTGTATTGGTTTTTAAAATTAAATTATAATCTTAATTTTTAAAATTATATTATATTAAAATTTTTCATAAATTTTGGGGAGATAAAAGCAAACATCAAATAATGTTTAGCTATGACAAAATGATCTTTAAATAAAAACTAAACATCTTTTAACTACTTTAAATTAAAACTACAAATTTTATAGGCTGTAGCAGAAAATATTTGTCTTACTATTCAATTCTTATTTTTTCATAAAATTCTCTTTCATCATTTAGGTACTAAAAAAAATGTTTGGCACTGTACAATATAGAATAATTTGTTTATGAAAAAAATGAAAGTATGAAAGTATGAAGAAAATAAAAATGGTTACATTTTCTAACTCTTAAAAGTTTATGATAATTAAGAAAATAATAATTTATTTATTACATGCTAAAAAAATCATTATGATTTAAATTTTTTTTAATAAAACTACAAGATTCCACGTGTATATGCACATGTTTTTTGAATAGTTGTATCTAAATGGATTATAATAAGCCCACTATAATTAGATACAAATAAATTAAAAGAAAATTTTTTTGAGTAAAATAAATCACATAAACTAAAAAATCATGGAGAGAAAAAAAATACACATTACTGGTTTCTGATTCTCCTCTTCCTCTTATTTCATATTCATGTAAAATAAAAAATTCAAACAAAATTAAATGAGTTACTAAAATTTTTATAAAATATAAAATGAAAAATAAATTAGAATAGATGGACTTAAAAGTAATAAAATGAGATTATGGAAAAGAAAGGAGATAAATTTAAAATTGAGAATTGCGAAATTAGAATTAAAAGAATTTAATCAATTCTTATATGATATTTCCTTAAACTTCTAACCTCTCTCACTATATCCCTTTATTCTCTAAACATTCTTTTATATAAAAAGCAAACCTATAAAGATAAAATCGTCATCAATAGATCAAAGTCCATTTTGCTCTCAAGTTTTCATTATCATTTCAAACAAAATTTGTCACAACCTTAAGAACAATATTTATTTAAGGTAAATATTTACTTCTTATATTGTTGAATTTCTCACTTTGGAAATGAATAGATGACTAAATCTTATCTTAAATATTCTATCTGTTTTTTCCTTCTTATAGAATAATATTTTCAAGACAAACATTTCATTTCAAAAACTTCCTCAAAACAATTTAGGGCTGAAAATAAACTAACTATTATTTTTGATTAAATAATTGATAAGAGTACCTGATTAAAAGAAAAAAGATTGATAACAGTACCAAGAAAAATGATTGATAAGAGTACCTCTCTTCATTGACTTGGTAAAATATTTTCTTTTGAATTACAAAAAAATTTAGTATCTATTATTTTTGGAAAGATTTTGCTTCTAAATGTTTCGTGGAGTTAAAAAATTTGCAATAGTAGCGAATACATTGACATTCAATTTCTTTACTTTTATAGATACATCACACAAATATACACTTACCATGGAAGAGTTATGTTTTAACGTCATCAAACCCAAATAGACATGTCTCTTTAAAATTCAACTGACATATAAACTAACTATGTTTGTGAAAGGCCACTTAAACAATTTGAATAGGTATGGAGGGTAATAAGGGAATTATCAAAATATGAAAGGGCAAAAGGGGGAGGAGAAAATTCTTCCAATAGCATCTTTTTAGTATAGTATAGATATAGATAGATATTTATTTATGATTTAAAATCTAAATTTAATTTTCTTTTCTTTTCCTTCTTTCATTCCAAATATCCCAATTCTTTCTTTCTTTTTTTTTTTTTTCAAATTTAAAAATTCTAATTATTTATCTCCAAATCTCCGAACATTACATGAAATTAATTAACTTCTCAAATTATTTTAATTTTGGCTCTAGAAACCAAAATTAAAGGGACATAACATTCATCAATTTGAGATAAGTTCAATCTTTCTAAATATTTAATAAATTTAAATCCACATAAAATTAATTATCTCAATTATTTTAAATTGACTCCAAAACCTAAAAATTAAAAAGAAACTAAAATCCAATAATTTGAGATAATTAACTTAAATTTTCCTAAAACTCGGGAGGTTACATGTGAGTTGCAAAATTATGAGAAAGTTGAAAGAGCTTACCTTCTCTCTTCTCATAATTATTCTTGTATAAAGGATGATTAGGTCAAAAAACCTAATTATGAATTCATTTACTATAATATCATATATTAGAATAAATAATTATTTGAATCATATTCAAATATATATATCTCTCATAATCTATAATTTTAATATGAATCTCATTCATATTAAATGACTAATATGAATGAGATTATTCTCCCATATTATATAGTTTTAATTTGAATTACATTCATAATTAACTATATACTAATGTATCTACGTACATTATTAACTTATATTAGTTACATTTAATACAATAAATATATTTTTCCTTAATTAATTTGAATACTTTAAATTATTCTTTCAATACTTTGATCTTTGTTGATTCGTCATGAGCTAGTAAAAGGGCCTTATGGACCTATAGATTATAAGCTCCAATGATCTATTAACTATGGGACAAACCACTATAGACCTAGAGTTGCACTCATATGCATTGTAGGACAAGTTGCATCCATGGATATAATTGTTACATGTAAGTCGATCTTTCATGAGTTGTTCGTAATTATAGTTATGTCAAATGTTTTTTTACCCTACAATTACCTTTTTGTCCTTAAATACCACTAATCCTTTAACGAACAATTTATTTATAGTCTAACCATAAACCAAGTAATATTTTGACAAGTGATACAATGACTAAAAATAATCGTCATGAATTTTAATTGTGACAGTTCTGAAATGTAATGAAATCCTAGTTTTATTGTAGTGCCACATGTGAGATTCTTGCCAATCGTTAGATTACACACACCAAGTTCATCGAGGCCCTAAGTCCAACATCCATGCCCTTTGGTTTTGCAAGGGAAGTAGAAACGTTCAGTCTAATTGGCTCCCTAGTTTGGCCCTTTCTTATAGACTTTATATTGATTTTACCTATCTTTCTTATAAAGCTATTAAGGATGTTTGGAATACATTTTCAAGTGTTTAATTTAAAAAATAAGTCATTATAAAAAAATTATTAGAGTGTTTGACCACCACTCAAAATAACTTTTGAACGGTAATTTCTACAGTTTTGATAAAAAATATTTAAATAAAAATGATTTTTTTTTGGAAAAAATACTTTTTTCTTAATCAATCCAAACATACCCTAAGATTCATCGGTTTTAAATTCCACTTTTCTCTCATTTTTTGACAAAATTTCTGTTCCTTACTGGCTCCCTTGTTTCATATCTTTTTACTTCTATTTTATCATTTCAAAGCACACAATCAAATTCAATCATTTTTTTTTTTTTAACCTTTGGCTACAAACTGAGGTCTTTATTTGTAAAATTGAGCTATTGTTACTTTGTACCCTTCGGATACTTCGGACTCTATCTATTTTATATTATTTGTTGTAGTGTATGCTTATACATAGGACTATTTTTTGTTGGGCCCATCATTATTCGACTATAACATAAATTAAATGCTTTATTCATTCATAACACTACACTTCAAACACAAATTTCAAATTTCCATACTTGAGAATATTACACAGTTTTTTGATTCACAAGCTTCAAACCCTCCAAAATAAAACCTCAAGTTTCAGGACCTTAGTCTAGTCTAAAAGGTTTGACTAAGTTTGCATTTAGACTCTTAGCTTCAAACTCGACGAACTAACCCTAAGGTTAAATTCAATCTATTAACCCTTGAGGTTTAGAATAATCTTGTTTTTTTTTTTTGTTTCGATCATTAACACTTTTATGTTTCATCATCGTCTTTTTTTTCTCTACAGTGCTAACTAAACTTTTATTATTTTTATTAAATTAGCTTGGCACACGTATATTAAATTAAGAATATGACGTGAAATTACTTTATTAAAAATATATTTTAGGTTTTTTCTAAACTAAACTAAAATAAAAATAAATATATTTCATAAAAAAACATTAGATTGTAAAATGGGCCTAGAGAAAGGAGAGGGGTTTGGGCCAAACCCACATGTTCAGCCTCAGGCCAAGATCCAGGCTAAGCCTAGCATATTGCCCAATGGGGTATGGCCTGTGCATGCCCTATCCCAATTAATTCAAGAGTTAGCTTGATGTCCCCAAAATCCTGTTTTATGCCAATTAGGTCCTCCATCTCAATAAATACATGATTATAACTTCATAGAAATTACATCCATCATTCTCGCTCTACAAACTCTTAGCTTGTTATACTTCTTCACTATTTGACTTAAGCTAAGCATTTGAGTATGTTGCAAGCACCACATCAGAGTGTAGATCTTCTTCTTTTGCAGATCCTCATTATTCACTATTCAAACAAATTTATCGTTGCTATCACGTTAAGGTTAGATGTGTATCTCTATCCAAATTTTGCAATCAACAATTTTTTATCTCCATTGTCTCCCGTTCCTCTCATTCTTCAATTGATTTCTTTTTTTTTTCCTATCGTCTTCTGCCAAAAGTGAAAATAATGTGGGTTTGTTCTAGATCCTTTTTTAAATCTTAGTTGTTCCAGATTCAAAACAAGTTAGGGTGGGTGAGAAGGAGAGAGGAACAAGGAGAAGGAAAATGAAAGAGGAGGAAAAGGAAGAAAAAAAGGAAAAACTTTTTGTAGATTCTTTTTAAGAAAAATAAAGAAGACGACACTTTTTTTTGTTCGAGTTCATTAAAGAAGTCGATGATTATGTCTTTTGTGTGTGTGTATATATATCGACCTTAATGCTTAGATTAGGGGTGTACACAGGATGGGTTAGGCTGGGTAAGGGGGGTTTCTTTTTACCAATTCGAAAATTCAAGTTGGTCGGATCTTTATGTGGAGACATAAAAGTGGATCAAGTTCGAGTAAATAGTCAAAATGATCTATAGTATATGAATGAGGTTGGGTGCCTTATTCTGGTAATACTATTGGATGCAGCCTACTCTACAGTTATTACAAAGAGTTGTAAAGTGCTACAGATGATGTGATCCTAATTCGTACATGTTATGACATAAGAAGTGGGAGCATCCTATGCAATGGGTTTGTATAAGATCAGACCACGAAATCAGTCACTCTTACTTTATAATGTTGTTTGCTGTTTAAGACTGACTATTTCAAAGCGATGACCTAGGTAACTTGACCTTAATCCTGAGCTAACTATGAACTCCTGTTTATTCGGGATTATCCTTAGACTTGCATAGGTGAAGGTTAGCTCAACAGCGCCGGCTCAATAAACCTCCATTTCAGGGATAAGACCGGGTAGATAACTGGGGACGTAGGGTGCAAGATGGAATTCACTCCTACCCACTTTCAGGGATAGTAGAGAGGTTGTTCCCTTAAGTGCCGACTCTGGGTCTTGAACAAGGAGCCCCACCCTTTCATTGGCTCGAGAGGGACTCGGTTTGTTGATTGGATCACAAACCAATTGTTCATTAGAGGATCAGTGGAACTTAAGGAACAAGAGGTAATCTCGGGGGTAAAACAGACATTTGACCCAGTCGTTATTAAGAACAATCTGTGAAGGGTTAACTTACTAATCATTATTATATCGAGTGGACATAATATATCTACAGTGAGAGGAGTTCAACTATGAGCTTTAGTAGAGTGACCCATTAGTTAACAAATGGGGTTTAATTCAGTGTAAAGAGTTTAGCCAATTAATCTCGGATTGTTGGAGCCCATAATCTGTAGGTCCACAAGATCCCCCTACTAGCTCGTAATGGATTAGCTTTAGAGTAGCGTGATAAGTTAATTTGAAACGTTCAAATTAGAATTAAGGGAATTAGTAATTATATGAGATATCATTACACGTTTAATTTTGGAATTAAATGGAATTGGAGAACTTAATTAATATTTAAATATGATTTAAATATTAAATTCATGAAGGTGAAATTTGTGTAAAATTAATTTAATAATTGATATTAAATTAATTAGATTTAATTAAATTGTTTAATTAATTATTTATTATTAATTTTATCAGAAAATTAATTCATGAAAATAATTTTGTAAAATTAATAAAGTTTTAATTTTGGAAATCAATTTATAAAAACAAAACTGAAATCAAAATTGGTAAAACACAAAATAGGAAATGTTGGATTTCTCCACTGACCTAACCAAGGAGCTCACAACAATCCCACTTGAGTTTGCTTCAATTTTTCAAGCATGAGCTGTACCTCATGCAGACTTCTCCTTTGCATGATAGTCCTGCAATATATAGAGAAGATTGAAGTGGAAATGAAGCATGCATCAGTTGAGTTCTTGCTGAAAAATTCGAGTTGAAGAAGGTGTTCTTCAAGTGGGTGCAGCAGTGTGTTCTTCTCCAAATTTCCTTCATTCAAGCTTGTTTTGAGTCTCATAGCTCAATCTAAAGTTCCAAGAGAATAGTAGGGAAGATCTTGAGGTGGTTCACAATGAGAATTGGAGAAGATTTGCAGCTGAATTCAAGATTAAAGAAGTTTTACAAAGGTATTACTTGAAACCCTCTTATTATTGTATGAACATGCTTCATTTATAACCAAAATTGATCAATTAGAATGCTTGTTGATCCTTGTTGCTTCTGCTGCATGCTGAAATATTCCTACAGATGGGCCAAAGACTATGTGTGTAATAAGATATGTGGCCTTCAAATTTCTTGTAATGCCCTTTGGTCTAACAAATGCCCCCCGACATTCTGCACCATGATGAACCAAGTGTTCCACGAGTACCTTGATCAATTTGTGGTGGTTTATCTTGTTGACATAGTCATTTAAAGTCCCACTTTAGAAGACCATCGGGTTCATCTTCGATTAGTCTTTAAGAAGCTATGACAGAATCAGTTATATGTCAAGAAAGATAAATATGCTTTCGCGCAAAAAAAAAAAAAAAAAAAAAAAAAAAAAAACTTCTCGGGACACATAATTGAATGTGGAAAGATTGCAATGGACCAGGATAAGTTACAAACGATCTGGAGTGGAGAGCCTCACTTATGTGACAATACTATGTTCCTTCTTAGGATTGGCTAATTATTATCATCGATTCCTCGAAGGATTTTTTAGAATAGCTGCCCCACTAACCGAACTACTGAAGAAAAACACTATTTAGTAGTGGTCGGCAGAATGCCAGACCGCCTTTATTTGAGGGCTTGGAGGTAGTATCTATTGGGGTCATCGTTTGTGGTGAAGTCCAACAACTGTGCTAGCTGTCACTTCTTCAGTCAACCCAAGTTAACTTTTTAATAGGCTCGATGGCAAGATTTCCTGGTTGAATTCAATTTCAAGTTTGAACACAAGAAAGGGACAAGTAATCAAGCAACTGACACTCTGAGTCGGAAAGGCGAACATGTAGTTGAATGCATGTTAGCTCACATTCATGCAAGCAAGATCGATGGGTCGATGCATTACATCATCAAAGATTTTTTACAAAGAGACTCCTTCGCCGAAGTTGTCATCTCCCCAACTAAAGTTGGCAAGACTAGAAGTTCTGGTTTGAAGGAGATTTGTTGTTGACTAGAGGAAATTCATTGTATATTCATAGAGCTGGAAACTTGAGGAGGAAAATGCTACATAAGTGCCATAATACCTTGTGAGCTGGTCATTTGAGTTGTCAAAGAACCTATGTATTGTTGAAGAAGGGCTATTTCTGGCCCAACATGAGAGATGATATCATGCAATACACCAAAACTTGTATTATCTGCCAGTAATACAAGGTTGAGAAAGTGAAAATTGTTGGGCTCCTTGAGCCTCTGCCCGTGCCAGCTAGACCATGGGAAAGTGTATCCATGGATTTCATTACCCACCTCCCGAAGGTTCGGGAGCATAGGGCCATCTTGGTTATCATTCATTGGTTCTCAAAATATGCCAAATTCATACCCACTCCGTAGTAAGTTCTATTGAGTTGATAGCCCAACTATTTTTCAAGCATATAGTGAATTTGTGGGGAGTTTCAATGAGTATTATTAGATGGCAGTTTCATTGGCATGTTTTGGACAAATTATTTACCTTCTTGGGGATGAGTCTTAACATATCCTCGAGTTACAATCCGCAGACTGAAGGCCAAACAAAGAGATTCAATTGCCTGGTGAAGGAATATTTGCGCCACTTTGTCGATGCTCGCCAGAAGAATTGGGTTCAGTTACTAGATGTGGCCATTTGTGTTTCAACTATCAAATGAGCACATCGACGAGAAAGATTCCCTTTGAAGTTGTAAGTGGGAGACAACCCTTGTTGCCTCAAATTATTGATTATCCTTATGGAAGAAAATATCCTCAGACCTATAACTTTACTAAAGAATGGAAGCAGACCACCGATATTGCTAAAGCATACTTAGAGAAAGCCTTCAAGCATATGAAGAAGTGGACAGACAAGAAGCGTCACCCTCTTGAGTTTTAAGCGGAGGACCAGGTCCTCACAAAGTTGAGGCCAGAGCAAATTTGATTCCAAAGCCACAAAGACCAGCCTCTTGTCCGAAAGTACGAAGGACCAATGGAAGTTTTTAAGAAGATTAAGAACACTTCATATAGGGTGGCGTTGCCTACATGGATGAAAATTCACCAAGTAATTTAAGAAAGCCCTATCGTCTTGATCCTGATGATGATCGTCGCATTGTGGTCATTCGATCGAGCATTGACTCGAAGCAGAAAGACGATAAGGAAGTAGAAAAGATCCTAGCTAATAGAGTCAAAAAGGTGAGAAGACCCACTTGGAGCATCAATGAATATCTGGTTAAGTGGAAGAACCTATCTGTGGAAGAAATAAGTTAGGAACGTGTCGAAGATTTGGAAGCTTGGAAGTAGAAGATTGACGAGTTCAACCTAACCCAGTCGATAAGGACATCAACCATTTAAGTGGGGAAGATTGTCTTGGGCATGCTCGTCTAGGGTGTGTTTGCCCATGGTCACATGTCAAAACCATCATCAACCATCCTATATTTAAGTTTTGTAATTAACTTAGTAAGTTTTTTTTTTTTAAAAAAAAAAAATTTCATGTTGTTTTACCTTCAATGACTGCTTGTTACTTTTGATATACAAGCTAGAAATAGTAGAAATTGCTTAGAATGTACTATAGGGAAAACCCATTCGTCATCACCCCTACCAAGTATTGTTGTACATTTTGCAATCAAAGCTTTCTTGCAATTGTCAGTCTTTAATGCTTTCTTTAATGATGTTTTCACTTTTCTCTCTTACGTTTCTATAAAACCATTTTCTCTCAAAACGTGAGTGGAGTCTACATCATACATCGACGTTGTCCGATGTCTGTAACTTTTGTCTTTTTACACAGCTGACTTGTTAGCTGAATTAAAGCAAGTGTCGCACAATCGCCATTTTCATACTCGAAAGTTTGTGATTGTGACATTGGACGGCGGTTGAAGACCTAAAGAGTTAATACTTGATATATATGTATCTTGTATTTAAAAAATGCATATTTTTCAGGTCGGGTCGGCTCAACCTGGTCGAAGAAAATTATGAACCCGAGAACCAACTTGAAATTCAAAATTTCAAAAATTCTAACCCAACGCAACAAAAAAAAAAAGTGGAGGAGATCCTTGTTGGTTGATTTGTTTGAATTTTGAATTGTTAGAAACCTTGCTTGTTAGATTGAGGGAATTAAACTTTATTGTTAACGGTGGGTTAAGGATTAATGAGGCAACTTAGGTTCTAAATCCACGATGTCTATATTTAAATTTACAATATTTATTTGTTTTAAATTTGTAATGTTTGAAATTAAAGAGGGGAATGAGTTTATTTGTTCTAAATTTAGAATCTTTAATCTAAAAGAAGGTTCGAGTTTATTTACTTCTTTGTGTGTGAAATTTGGTTTTTATTTGCTTGTTTTGAAATTATTTGATTATATTGTAATTTAGTTTGTTTTGAGCTTAATGTGTTTTCAAACAAAATATATAGCTCTCTAGCTTAGAATTTGGGTTTGGTTACTTAAGTTTATTTGTTTTAAATTTAGCCTTTGTGTTTGTTGGCTTTAGTTTATTTGCATTAAATTTTAATTAACATCTAATTTTAATTGTTGGATTTAGATCAAACTTGGATTTTTTAAGGATTGTTAAAAGTTTTCTAAACAAAAAGGGGATGAGGTTATTTTCTTTAAACTTAGGTATTCTCAATTTTGTTTCTTTATTTGAGCTATTAAGTTTCCATTTTCTATGGTTTAGTTTGTTTGAAGCTTGATGTTTTGAAAAAAATTATATAGATATGTTTGGTTTTAGTTTAGATTATGCAACTCTTTCAATACATGCCTTGAAAGAACCTAATACAAGTCGAAATTACTCTATGTTAAAATATAAGTTAAATATACTAACTCATAAGTTGAGTCTAACTTTTTATACACTTTTTTTAGGCTTATAAATTTTGTGAATCAAGAGGTGATTGAAAAGTATATCATTAAGAATGAATAAAGATTGGATTAAACGTCGAGATAAATTTTCAAAAGATTATAAGATATGAACTAAAATAGTATTTTTTTAATATAAAAAATTAGATACTTAAGAGTTAGTTTTGAGAATTATATTACTATTCTGAAGTTATGGTAGCAATTGAACTTAGTTTGTATGATATAATAGAACATTACATGTTTTTATTATAGTTTTGGATGTCGGAGATAGAATAAACTTGTGCTTTGAATATATTGTTATCGTGCAGTTACGATAGCAACTGAAATACTTTGTATGATATAATAAAAGGTTATTTGTTTTTGTTATGATCTTGAATGTGGGGGCTAGAATAATGTTGTTGTTCTAAATATTAGGTTTGAATTGTTTTTATTGTGTTTTAAACATGGGGTGAATTATGTTATTTTATTGAATGTTGAATTGAGAATTTTGAATTAAGGATTTTTGTGTTATTGTTGTTTTGAATGTGTTAAAGAAATATGAGTTAATGGTTTTTGTTCTTGTTGTTTTTTTGAATGTGAGTTGAGAATTGTGAGTTAATTATATTTGTGATGTTATTCTTGTTTAGAATATGTGTTAAAAGAAATGTTAGTTAATGATGTTTGTGTGGTTGTTATTGTTTTGAATGTGAGTTAAGAATTTTTGTATTGTTATTGTTGTTTTGCACGTGTTAATGAAATATGAGTTAATAAATGTTCTATTGTTATTGTTGTTTCAAATGTTGAGTGAGTTAAAGATGTTTATATTGTTCTCATTGTTTTGAATATGTATTGAGAAATGTGAATTATACACTTGAGTCTTGTTTATGTTGTTTGAATAAATGAATGTGTTTAGATATAAGTATATATATGATTATTGGGGGAAAATGGTATATATAGAATTGAATATACTAGCTGTCACACCTCGCCCCAGACTACCCTCTTAGCCTAGGAAAGGATGTGACCGCAACAGTTATCAATCCTTTGGTTGACACTTACTACCTAATAACTCTTGCGGAATAACTCTGATACCAATATATAACTCAAATATAGTGGAATGGCTTATAGGCCTCAAATTTATTAATTCAGAAACATAACATGTTTAGAGTCATTACAACACTAGATTAATAAGTCCCCAAGTCCAAAACCCTAGTCCCTATATGATCAACTATAACATGTGTACAATATTTACAATAACCACCTAAACAGACAGGTTACAATATCTTTATCCTTTAGTGGCAGAGCAGATGCATAGCTATCTCCTGAGGATTTGACCGCTACCTGGGGGAAAGGAAAACATTTGAAAACGGGGCGAGCTTGCTGGCCCAGTGAGTGACTTAAGAAAGATAACTGATTCTCATGTAAAAGTCTCAATAAAGAGTTTAAATTGAAATATAAACTTCTACAGTACCTTGTACTGCAGTATAAACATTTTCCAAGCATAAAACATATAAAGCTGTTTAAATCATGAAATAGTAAAACCGTTTTTCAATTGAGAATAACCATGCTGTGGTTAAAAATAACCCCAACATCAACTACTAGTCAAGAGAGAACCCTTTTGCTCAATCTTTCACTCTAACTACCTAGTGCATGTGGCCATACTAAGTTCCGTCATACCTTAGGTACTTCTGCTCAAATACCTTCTCAAATGTCCTTCAGTATCGAGCTATTAAGATACCTTCTCAAATGTCCTTCGGTATCAAGTTAGTCAGGTACCTTCTCAAATGTCCTTCAGTACCAAGTTGGTTTGATACCTTCTCAAATGTCCTTCGGTATCAAGTTGGTTAAATACCTTCTCAAATGTCCTTCGGTATCAAGTTGGTTAGATACTTTCTCAAATGTCCTTCGGTATCTCGTTTTAAGTAAAACTAGTCATAAATGACTTTCTCTTTAAAGCATGTAAAGTATAACACATATAAAAACATGGCTTTAAAGATACTAACGCATGCTGGGTATATTTAACACATATAAATAGCTTTTCAACAAACTTTCCACACATGCATGCGTTTAAAACATAACTCATGGTTTGCTTGGAAATCACTTTGTAAAACTAGCTGGCATGAGAATAATCTTCTTTAAAACATGCTCTCTTTAAAACATTGTAAACATTTTAGTCAAACATTTTAATCAAATGTTTTAGTCAAACGTTTTAGTCAAATGTTTTAGTCACTCACCTCGATCGCTTAGGAACTTTTCACTCTAGAAGTTCCTTGTTTACCTCGGACTCCCTTTTTCACCCCTAGAATCCAGATTCAATTTACAACTCATATTACTCATAGTTCTAAGATTTATTTCGAGATATTTCCTTCTACAAACATGTTTTACATTGTCTTAGAAAGCTTACCCTAAAATCCGAGCACATAAATCCTTGTGGTTTGGCCAAAATCTCAAAATCTTCAAGACTGGCCCAAGCTTACTCGACAGCTTGACCCTTCTACCTTCTTTTCAGTTTTCAGCCCAATCCCTTAGATATTTTTCTCCAAAAGCCCTACCCTGAAAACTAGATTTTTAGAGCTTTCAGGTGGCTTTGGAATCACTCGAAATGCAAGAGTAAATTGGGAGAAATCCTCATCTCAAATTGATGCTGTTTTCTAGACTTCACTATCCACTGCATCCTCTTTGAAATTCATGATCAACGCATCGATTTTGCTCTCAACGCAATGTTTACTTAGCTCTCCCACTCTTTTTAACGTATTTTTGAATTGTGGTCTGGAAAAGAAATCTTTGGCCCTATTTATAGGCGTCTAAACACTTTCCAAGGTCGACACCTTCTACTTGGCTGCATGTCCAAGTGTTTCTTCCTCACACTACCAACACAACTTTTGATCAACGCAATCTAAGTGTTCTTCACCTACATACCCAACGCATGGGGCTTAAATTTGCATGTCCTCTTATGTAACCACCTCATTTGCTTAAGGCTTAAGGTTTCCTCCCAAGAAGACACATGCTTGATGACGTCCTCTATGTGAGCTCATCTTTCATATGCGTCCGCAAATCTTTGGATGTTCAATGCATAGTGCCATCAATGCATAGTAGGCCTTTGTTCCACTTGGTTTTCCAACTCACCACCATCGCAACCCAACTTAGTCACCGTAAGCCTTAACCATCGCAAGAGCCAACCACCACCAACGCATAGGATGGCCGCTCGTCTTCAACGCATTGCTCACTAGGCATCACCGCAAGGCTTGCTCGGCATGGGCGCATGGCGCTTGGCATAGGCGCTGGTCACCGATGCATGGGCATGTGGCATAGGCACTGGGCATCGCTCGCAGTGCTCGCTCGACCGAACGGGCACTTGGCAAAGCGCTCGATGCATGGCAGGGGTGCTCGACGCATGGCCGATCAGCAAGGTGCTCGACGCATAGGCTGGGGTGCTCGATGCATGGCCGCTCGGCAGGGCGCTCGACGCATAGGTTGGGCACTTGGCAGAGGTGCTGTGCATCGACGCATGGGCTGGGCGCTTGGCGTGGGCGCTCGACACATACCTTGTTCGCGTCCTCGCCTACCCTTGGGCCATCTAACCTTCCAACGCATCACTTCAATTTTCCTTCCTTCAGCCGCATACCAACACCAACGCATCCCTCACAACCCTTCCAACGCATCTATCACAAGTTTTATACTTAGCCAAATTTTCCAAGTTTTTCTCCAAAAGTCAAGCTTCCAAATTCACACTTTTCTTCTAATTTCCACCATTTTCTCTACCATTACACACTAGTTTCCCCATCAACCTACTCACCACCCTGATCTTATAGGGAATATACTCAAGTAGAGAAATTAGGATTCGGGGTTCACATTTACCTCCCCCTTATGAAAATTTCGTCCTCGAAATTTCGATATAAGTCCATCAACTAAACAACTACGAATACTTGTTTCTGATTTGCTCTTCAGCTTCCCACGTTGCTTCTTCCATGCTATGGTTTCGCCATAGTACCTTTACTAATGGGATTTTCTTATTCCTTAAGACCTGTTCTTTTCTGCCAAGAATCTCCACTAGTTCCTCTTCATAAGACAAATTTTCTTTTAACTGTACTGGTTGCTCAAGCAATACATGGGTAGGATCTGGCACATACTTCCTAAGCATTGCCACATGAAACACGTCGTGGATACGAGATAACCACTAGAAGAAATTCGGGCTTTAATATCGGTTTTAAACCGACATTAAAGGGCTTCAATAACACCAATAACACAACCTTCAATGTCGGTTGCAACCGACATTAAAGGTCTTTAGTGATTAAAGCTTGTTGGTTGCAACCGACATTAAAGCCTATTTTTTTTTTTGGATTCTTAACCGACATTGAAGCCCAAATCTGTCCGTTTTATCAATTATTGTCCGTTTTTTAAAGTTCCCTTGCCAAATCCAGTTTTTCAGTAAAAAAGTATAATATGACACATCATCATCGAACACTATGGCTATGACATTATTCATGTATGGATTGTAAATCTATTACATTTAATCCACAAATTCTGCTATAGAATTATAATTTAAAAGGCGTACAATAATTCAAGCCTTGAAAACACAAATTACAAGTAATACAAAGATTATGATTTTACAAGGGCAACAAAATCTTCCGTGTAAGGGCAACATAATTTTATTTGTCTACAAATTTGGGAGGGTTTGAGAGATTAAGAGATGTAATATACGTTGTTGAGATGGAATTCATTATCAGGATTCTTCTTCTTCAGCTCATCCCGCAACTACAGAAGAATTGGAAAGATTTAGAATTTAACTTCAACTTAACAAGTAATGTGCCTGAGATTAAGAATTTAACCTCAAGCAGACTCTAATCCAAGGAGAAAAATTAATATTATAACCATAACCACATTTATATAATCATATAAAAGGCCAAATGTTAATGAAACTTCAATCTGTCAAGCACATTGAAACGTGCTATAATGTGATCAAAATACAAAAAACAGAAGTGCCAAGTCATATGTAACAATAACACAATCAAGATAAACAGCTTCTGTCAGATTGCAAAAGTAATCTCCATTCAACAGAATGAATGCATAATCTGATTATATGAAACAAGTTTAGCCAAGTAAATATACCTTATCTGGTGTCATGCCAAGCTCTCTCTTGAACACTTCACACACTTGATTGTACGGGGATACTAGGCATAAAACTAACCTACAAGAACATAAGGACTAGTTTTCAGTATGAAATCCAAAGCAACAGAAGTTTCTGGATCAATATTAAACTGCATACCTTGAAATAGGAGGACAATAATGGTGTCGAAGACTATCAATTTCCCAAAGTGAACTTCCTATACCAATAATTCTTGTTAACAAGGATCAATCACCAAATATTAAACTACCAGACAATAAACATAAAGTGGCCACAAGTAGGATTAACTCAAAAAGGCATGATTCAAATTGAGCACACATGGACTATTTGTGGAACAAACAACCACGACACGTAGCTAACTATATTTTCAGCCATGAAATTTATGTACGAGAGCGAGAGCAGGTATGAGCGAGAGAGAGAGTAGCGAGAGTGGAGGTATGAGTGAGAGCAAGAGTAGCGAGAGTGGAAGGACGAGCAAGAGCGAGAAAGCTGCGCTATAGAGACTATTAGCAAGAGCGAGAGCGAGAGGAATTTGGCATTTATGAGTGAGAGCGAAAGAGATTTGGGTGAGAGGGGAGGGATTTGGGCGGAGATATATATCTAAATATATAAATAATATTTATGAAAACAAGAGAAGTTGATGCACAGGTTATAGAATCTATCTATAGCAATTAGATTAAAAACAGTGCTACCTTCAATCATAACCAATATATTATGATTTCTTTCTTCCGAGGGAGCATTAGCTCGACATCAGATTTCATTCTCCGAAGTAGAAATGGTCTCAATATTCCATGCAGTTTTGCTACCATCTGCAGGATTAGAATATCTGAATATGGCACACTTATGTAACAAATGGTGCAGGAAAAAATGTCAAAAGAATTACCAACCTGGGCCTTTCTGTTCTCTTGTGTTTCTTCTTTTTCTTCAGCTTGACACTTTCCAGAGAGACATAAACTAACAACGAATCAAACATCAATAAATTTTTTCTCCATATTTCTAATGCTCTAATATTCCTCTCTCCCCTAAGAAGTACAAATGAATGACGAAACAAAAATTGTATCGCATACCAAAACTCTTAGAACTTTGTGGTTTTCTTATCTGGTTTATATTTAGAAACACTAAAATGTAGCCAAATAGCATTACCTCAAAAATAGATTCAAATCCTTCATATTACCTCAGAAACAGATTCAAATCCTTTATCACGGCTGATGACAATCTGCAAGGAAAAAGCTCAAACCTAGATTAAAATTGATGCAAAAAAGATCTAAAAAAGGGGGAATGAAATTGCAGATTGAATTACCTCAGAAACAGATTCAAATCCTTCATATCTCTACCGATCTCTCTGTTCTTTCTTCAATTTATTTTTTCAATCATCGTTGGAATCTTCTCAAAGCATCGATTATCAATGGCATCGGGAGTACGAAAAGATGCAAAATCGATTTCAAATCGGTACTACATGGACCGACATTACCGACCTATCTACGTGTTCTACCATTTCTCGTTGGTTCCACATATCTCTTACTTCTCTACCTTAGAAACAGATTCATTGAGTAGGTGTTTGAGGGAGTGATGATCCAAGAGATTGGCTTTTTTGGCATTTTTGGTCGCCATTTTTGATAGCTTTCGGTTTCAGTTCTCTTTGCCGTCTACGAAGGTTTGTCTGAAATCTGAGAGAGAAAGGAGAGAAACAAAATATAACCTAATATCATTTTCGTAAGAAACAAAAATGGGAGGGACTGGGGAAGAGGTGGCTGATGGGGAAAATAGGGTTTAGAAAAGGGATAGATAGGATAGATAGGGATAGAAGCGGGAAATGAAAAAAAAATGGGGGGGAATGGGGTTTTTTTTTTTTTAAGGAAAAAAAAAGAAAACCGGATCTTTAATGTCGGTTTTAAACTGACATTAAATGTATACCTACAATGTCGGTTTAAAACCGACATTAAAGATCTGCTTTTTTAAAAAAAACAAAACCGACATTATACATCCGGTTTCACTTTTTCCAACCGACATTAAAGCCCAAAATTCTTGTAGTGAACTCTGGAGGTAAATCCAATTTATATGCCATCGGGCCAACTCTTTCTATTATCTCGTAAGGTCCAATATATCTCGGGCTTAATTTCCCTTTCCTACCGAACCTGAGTATTCCTTTCCACGGAGATAACTTAAGAAATACTTTGTCACCAACTTCAAACTCCAACTCTCTTCTCCGCTTATCGGCATAATTATTTTGCCTGTCCCGAGCTGTCTTAAGATTATCTTTTATAATCTTAACACTGTCTGATGTCTGTTGCACAAGTTCTGGACCTAGTAATTTCCTTTCACCGACTTCATTCCAACATATCGGAGTTCTACATGGTCGTCCGTATAGTGCCTTATACGATGCCATTCCGATACTCGAATGGTAACTGTTGTTATACGCAAATTCGATCAACGACAGATGCGTATCCCAACTGCCTTTGAATTGCAATATACATGCTCTCAGCATGTCCTCTAATGTCGAGATTGTCCGCTCAGACTGACTATCTGTCTATGGATGAAAAGCGGTACTGAAATATAACTTGGTTCCCATAGATTTCTGCAAACTAGGCCAAAACTTCGATGTAAATCTAGAGTCTCGATCTGATATAATTGAAACTGGAGCTTCAAACTGACTCACAACTCGATCAACATACAACTTAGCTAATTGGTCTAGGGTAAAAGTAACTTTAACAGGTAAAAACTTAGCTGTCTTTGTCAATCTATCCACAATTACCCATATACCATCGTAGCTCGCTGGTGTCCTAGGTAATCCAAACAGGAAATCCATCGTAATATGCTCCCATTTCCACTCTGGTACTGGGAGTGGATTTAGTAATCTTGCTGGCCTCTATCTGTCTGGCTTAACTTGTTGACATATTAAACACTTGTCAGCATACTCTGCTATTTCTCTTTTCATACCAGGCCATCAGTACGATCTTTTTAATGTTATGTACATCTTCGTACTGTCCAGATGCATAGCATATGCCGAACTATGTGCCCTTCTAGAATGGCTTGTTTAAGTGCTAAGTTATTAGTTACGCATACCCTACCCTTTTTTAATATAACTTTGTCTGCTCTTAATTGGTAGTCCGTTCTCAATCCTTCACCTACTTCTTTAGCTAACTTCTGAAGATCAGAATCCTTTAACTGTTCACGTAGAATATCTTCTACGAGAGTAGGACACACTTGAAATGAAGCTAATAAACCTCCTTTTTGACCGACTGATAATGCTGCCATAGCATTATACAACTCATGAATTAGTGTACCCTTCACTGAATTGATACTAGCTCTAGCTGATCTGGTTTTTTGACTTAGAGCATCAGCTACCACATTTGCTTTACCTGGGTGATAATCAATGGTACAGTTATAATCTTTGATCAACTCGATCCATCTTCTCTGTCTCAAGTTCAGTTCCTTCTGATCAAAGATATACTTCAGACTTTTATGATCCGTGAATATATGACAACGTTCACCAAACAGGTAATGTCTCCACAACTTTAGAACTAACATAACTGTTGCTAACTCCAAATCGTGCGTAGGGTAGTTACATTCATGCTTCTTTAACTGTCACGAAGCATAAGCTACTACCTTTCCTTCCTGCATCAGCACACATCCTAACCCTTGTCGGGATGCATCACAGTAGACTTCAAACTCTTTACTTGGTGTAGGTAAAGTTAATACTGGTGCTGACACTAACCTCTATTTCAACACCTGAAAACTGTGCTTGCATTCTGGAGACCACTCAAACTTTGCATCTTTTCTGGTCAGGTTTGTCAACGGTAAGGCTATCTTAGAAAAGCCCTCCACGAATCTCCTATAATAACCTGCTAAGCCCAGAAAACTGCGTACTTCTGTTACATTCAGGGGTCATTCCCAGTTAACTATTGCTTCTATCTTTTGGGAATCTACGCTAACTTCATCAGCTGAAACTATATGCCCAAGAAATATAACTTGGTTTAACCAAAAATCACACTTACTAAATTTGGCATATAACTTCCTTTCCCTTAGCATCTGCAACACCATCCTCAGATGTTCTTTGTGCTTCTCTGCACTACTAGAATATACTAGTATATCGTCTATGAAAACTATCACAAACTGATCCAGATAAAGATGAAATATCCTATTCATCAAGTCTATAAATACCGCAGGAGCATTTGTCAATCCAAACGGCATTACTAGGAACTCATAATGTCCATACCTAGTTCTGAATGCAGTCTTTGGAACATCTGATTCTTTCACCTTCAACTAGTGATAACCTGATCTCAAATCTATCTTAGAGAACACTGTGGCTCCCTTTAACTGATCGAAGAGATCATCTATACGAGGCAATGGGTATTTATTCTTATTGGTCACCTTATTCAACTATCTATAGTTTATGTATAATCTAAAAGTACCGTCTTTCTTCTTAACAAACAAGACTGACGCTCCCCAAGGCGACACACTGTGTCTAATGTACCCCTTATCCACAAGTTCTTGTAACTGAATTTTTAATTCCTTCAGTTCCGTTGGGGCCATCCTATATGGTGTCTGGGATATAGTTGTTGTACCTGGTACTAACTCAATAGTAAACTCTATTTCCCTGTCAGGTGGTAAGCCTGGTAACTCTTCAGGGAACACATCTAAGAATTCTTGTACCACAGGCACATCTTCAGGTCTTAGTTTCTTATCCTGTGAAACTACTACATAGGCTAAATAGGCTTCGCATCACTTACTCAGCAGTTTCCTAGCCTTCACTACTGATATTAAACTTCCTGGAAGTATTCTTTTACTTCCTACTAGGATTATTTCTTTTTCACTTGGTTTTCTAAACACTATTTCTCTCCTAAAACAATCCATAGTGGCCTAGTTTTACTTAGGAAATCCATACCTAAGATAACATCAAACTCTAGTAATTCTAATGGAATCAAGTCAACCCATAAACTCTGATTTCCAAGAATTACTTCACAATTTCTATAATACTCATGTATGACTAGAGTATCTCCTACAGGCGTAGAGATAAACAAATCCTCATTCATACGCTCAGGCACTCTATCTATATGTAATGCACATATGCTAGATATGAATGAGTGCGTAGCACCAGGATCAAATAATGCATAAGCGAATTGATTACATAAAGTTATCATACCAGTTATGACATCTGGAGCCTCTTCCGCTTCCTGATGTGTCATAGCGTATACTCTACCCTGCTGCTGCTACTGTTGCTGTTGGGGTCGTCCAGCAACCCCTTTCTTCTTAGCTACACCGGATCCCTCACTTCTAGTTCCAATCGCTCTAGATTGGTCTACAGTTGGGGTAACTTCTCTTTGCTCACTTTGTGCTCCATGACCTAGTTGAGGACAATCTCTCTTGAAATGCCCCGCTTGCCCGCACTGGAAGCACACATTCCTATTTCCATAACATACTTCTATATGAGGCCTACCACAGTTTACACAAAGTGATCTTCTTCCTGTACTAGCTACTGACTCGCTAGCACGACTCGATACTGATCTACCACTCGGTCCAGCTGCAGGTCTTGACCTCTTCCGACTCGAACCCTATTGGCTCGTGCCTCCAAAACTTCTCATACCCGACTGTCTAGAGAACGGGGGTCTAAAACTCTTACTTCTCGTTTCTTCAGGTGTTCTAAACTGTCCCGCATCTAGCTGGAGTATATCTTCCCTTGCTACACTCCGCTCAACTCTGATAGCGGTCTCAACTAGCTGAGTGAAATTCACCTAATTAGATGTAGAGGTAACGGGTGTACGTATCTTTCTTCTTAGGCCATTCTAAAATCTTCTACACCTCTCCTTCTCTTCTGCAATGACCGGAAGAGCATACTGAGATAACTCAGTAAATATTTAGTCGTACTCAGCAATCGTCATCAACCCCTGAGTTAGCCTAAGAAACTTCTCCCTCTTTGCTTCTTTAAAAGCACTAGGGTAGTATTTATCCTCAAATACTTGTTTGAACTCAGACCAAGTCATAGTTCCCAAACTACTCCTTCTGGCCTCTATCACTTTCCACCACTTCTTAGCCTCTTTCTGCAGCAAGAATGCCGCTAACCTGACCTTATGGTCCTCAGGGCACCTCATAACCTTAAAACATTTCTCAATCAAGTCTAACCAGACCTCAACATCTATTGGATTTGTGGCTCCATCGAACGTCGTGGCACCTAAAGCTTTCAGCCTCTCGATGCCGAATTTCTTCTCTGGATCGATCTAAATCGATCCTACACTCGTCGCCAATCTTTAAGCAATTCTATCAAACACTCGATCCTCCATCTGGGGATCTACATCTACCCGTGGGGTACTCGACTCATATGCAGAAGTCGCTTCCTACTCTACTGAGTCTCTAACTCTCTTCCCCTTTGGATCTGGGTCCCGTCTAACTTCAGAACCTCCGCTGGTAGGGTCAATATTCCTCTCCTCAGTATGCTTGCTCAGCCTGCCACTTCTCCTCAGCATCTTTGCCTAATTATTAAGTACACATGTTAGGGACTTACTTATGGGACTTAATCTAATGCATGAACTCTATCTTTCACCCAAAATCTTATGCTTTAATACTAAGCTAGTATAAACTAATTCCTCAATTGTCCCAGAAACTTATGCTCTGATACCAAGCTGTCACACCCTGCCCTAGACTACCCTCTTAGCCTGGGAAAGGGCGTGACTGCAGCAATTATCATTCATTTGGTTGACATTTACTGCCTAATAACTCTTGTGGAATAACTCTGATACTAATATATAACTCAAATATAGTGGAATGGTTTATAGGCCTCAAATTTATTAATTCAGAAACATAATATGTTTAGAGTCATTACAACACTAGATTCATAAGTCCCCAAGCCCAAAACCCTAGTCCCTATATGATCAACTATAACATGTATACAATATTTACAATAACCACCTAAACAGACGGGTTACAATATCTTTATCCTTTAGTGGTAGAGCAGATGCAGAGCTATCTCCTGAGGATTTGACCGCTACCTGGGGGAAAGGAAAACATTTGAAAATAGGGTGAGCTTGCTAGCCCAGTGAGTGACTTAAGAAAGATAACTGATTCTCATGCAAAAGTCTCAATAAAGAGTTTAAACTGAAATATAAACTTCTACAGTACTTTGTACTGCAGTATAAACATTTTCCAAGCATAAAACATATAAAGCTATTTAAATCATGAAATAGTAAAACCGTTTTTCAGTTGAGAATAACCCTGCTGTGGTTAAGAATAATCCCAACACCAACTGCTAGTCAAGAGAGAACCCTTTTTCTCAGTCTCTGACTCTAACTACCTACGTGCACATGGCCATACTAAGTACCGTCATACCTTAGGTACTTCGGCTCAGATACCTTCTCAAATGTCCTTCAGTACCAAGTTGGTTTGATACCTTCTCAAATGTCCTTCGGTATCATGTTGGGCGGATACCTTCTCAAATGTCCTTCGGTATCAAGTTGGTTAAATACCTTCTCAAATGTCCTTCGGTATCTAGTTGGGCAGATACCTTCTCAAATGTCCTTCGGTATCGTGTTTTAAAGGATGTAAAATATAACACATATAAAAACATGGCTTTAAAGATACTAACGCATGTTAGGTATATTTAACACATATAAATAACTTTTCAACAAACTTTCCACTCATGCATGCGTTTAAAACATAACTCATGGTTTGCTTGGAAATCACTTTGTAAAACTAGCTGGCATGAGAATAATCTTCTTTAAAACATGCTCTCTTTAAAACATTGTAAACATTTTTTTCAAACATTTTAGTCAAATGTTTTAGTCAAAGGTTTTAGTCAAATGTTTTAGTCACTCACCTCGATCGCTTAGGAACTTTTCACTCTAGAAGTTCCTTGTTTACCTCGGACTCCCTTTTTCACCCCTAGAATTCAGATTCAATTTTCAACTCATATTACTCATAGTTATAACCCTTATTTCGAGATACTTCCTTCTACAAACTTGTTCTACAATGTCTCAGAAATTTACCCTAAAATCTAAGCACATAACTCCTCGTGGTTTTTCCGGAATCTCAAAATCTTCAAGACTGGCCCAAGCTTACATGACAACCTGACCCTTCTATCTTCTTCTCAGTTTCCGACCCGATCCCTTAGAGATTTTTCCTTGGAAGCCCTACCCTGAAAACTAGACTTTTAGAGCTTTCAGGTGGCTTTAAAATCACTCCAAACGCACGAGTAAATTAGGAGAAATCCTCGTCCCAAATTGATGCTTTTTTCCAGACTTCACTGTCCACTGTGTCCTCTTTGAAGTTCTATGATCAACGCATGGATTTTTCTCTCAACGCAATGTTTACTTAGCTCTCCCTCTCTTTTTAATGTATTTTTGAATTTTGGTCTGGAAAAGAAATCTTTGGCTCTATTTATAGGCGTCCAAACACTTTCTAAGGTCGACATCTTCTACTTGGTTGCATGTTCAAGTGTTTTTTCCTCACACTACCAACACAACTTTTGATCAATGAAATCTAAGTGTTCTTCACCTACATAGCCAACGCATGGGGCTTAAATTTGCATGTCCTCTTATGCAACCACCTCATTTGCTTAAAGCTTAAGGTTTCCTCCCAAGAAGACACATATTTGAAGACGTCCTCTATGTGAGCTCAACTTTCATATGCATCCACAAATCCTTGGATGTTCAATGCATAGTGCCATCAACGCATAGTAGGCCTTTGTTCCACTTGGTTTTCCAACTCACCACCATCGCAACCCAACTTAGTCACCGCAAGCCTTAACCATCGCAAAAGCCAGCCACCACCAACGCATAGGATGGCTGCTTGTCCTCGACGCATTGCTCACTAGGCATCACCGCAAGGCTTGCTCGGCATGGCGCATGACGCTTGGCATAGGCGTTGGACACCGATGCATGGGCGTGTGGCATAGGCGCTGGGCATCGCTTGTAGGGCTCGCTCGACCGCATGGGCGCTTGGCAGGGCGCTCGATGCATGGCAGGGGTGCTCAATGCATGGCCGCTCGGTAGGGCGCTCGACGCATAGGCTGGGGTGCTCGATGCATGGCCGCTCGGCAGGGCGCTCGACGCATAGGCTGGGGTGCTCGATGCATGGCCGCTCGGCAGGGCGCTCGATGCATAGGCTGGGGTGCTTGATGCATGGCCGATCGGCACGGCGCTCGACGCATAGGCTGAGCGTTTGGTAGAGGCGCTGTGCATCGACGCATGGGTTGGGCGCTCGACAGAGGCGCTTGGTGTGGGCTCTCGACGCATGCCTTACCCGCGTCCTCGCCTACCCTTGGGTCATCCAACCTTCCAACACATCACTTCAATTTTCCTTCCTTCAGCTGCATACTAACACCAACGCATCCCTCACAACCCTTCCAACGCTTCTATCACAAGTTTTATACTTAGCCAAATTTTCCAAGTTTTCCCCCAAAAGTCAAGCTTCCAAATTCGTACTTTTCTTCTAATTTCCACCCTTTTCTCTACCATTACACACTAGGTTCCACATCAACCTACTCACCACCCTGATCTCAGTAGGGAACATACTCAAGTAGAGAAATTAGAATTCGAGGTTCACACTAGCAGACTGATTACACCTCAATTACTAGAAACAATACACTTAATGTATAATATTCAAACCTAAATGAAAGTCAGATGGTGTAACAAGGCTTAGATATGAAAATAAATAGAGACTTGAAAGAACTTCAAGACCTTTGGAGACTCAAAATGTAGTCGAGGCACGCTTCTGGTCAATGCTATACTAAAGACAATTATTCGCTCTGCATGGGCTGCAAGTAGACTACAACGATCGTCTCAGCAGGATATAACGACTAACTTCGGTAGAACTGCAACCTCAAACTACTTGGATCTAGCAGAACTCTTGGATACTTGCTCTCAACTCAACTAAAAAACAAATGAAAGAAAGAAAGAAAGGAGAGAACTCTTCAATTTGAATGGGATACTACAAATGAAGAACCAAGTTACTATTTATAGGCTACCAACTTGGCAACTCTCCAAATTACAAAATAAAATCAAATAAACACAATTTGAAACACTTGTCAAATTTAACTCAATTGAGTTGTTACTTGACAAACAAAACATAACTTATTCAAATTGAAAAAAAAAAAAAAAACTACGAATTTAACTTTCATAAATATTAAATTTGTACATGAAACATGAGAGCTTTAGAGAACATCCTATCAAATTTGTATAGGTCTTGGACAAAATCCTGAATTCATAAGAGCTTTTGAGAACATAAGCCATTTGAAAAGTTCTCATAAAAATGACCCTGCTTCTACTCTCATATAGGTAATATTGATTAAGAGCATCCTGTTACTACTCCTCTTGAAAAACAATATATAAATATAACCTTAACATCAACAGCACACACTCTAGAACATCATATGAATGTAAAGAAACTATAAGTTTCTTGGTGTGTCAACTACGAATTATCCAACTAGCTTGTCTATTAAACCTAGATCTTGGGATCTCCAGTCAACTAGGTTAGGTTACCACCAGATAACTCATTCATAGGCTTTAGCCTCATTTGCCTCGATTTATATGTGACTTGCTCTCTTGACAATCCTTTCGTCAAAGGATCTGCAATATTCTTTTTCCTCCACATAATCAATGGAAATTATTCCATTAGAGAGCAATTTCCTTATCGAATTATTCCTGCATATAATAGGTCGTGACTTTTCATTATAGACATTATTCTTGACTCTCATAGAAGGCGCTAAATTGTCACAATAAATTCATATTATACTTACAAGCTTTGGCCACAATGGAATATCTTCAAAAAAAAAAAAAGAAAAAGAAAAAATGCAGAGCCATTCAACTTCTTTTCCTACTTTATCAAAAGCTATAACCTCTGATTCCATAGTAGAATGTGCTATACTCGTCTGTTTTGAAGATTTCCATGTTACAACTGCTCCATCTAAGGTAAAAATATACCCACTGGTTGATTTAGTCTCCATGTTATCAGAAATCCAAATAGCATCACTAAATTCTTCCAGTACATGTGGATACCTCATATAATGCAATCCATAGTCTAGAGTGTACTTCAAGTACCTTAAAACTCTGACTAACGTATTCCCATGATCATGCCCAGGATTGATGGAATATCCTGCTAACCTTCTTACTGAATAGGCAATATTAGGTCTTGTAAAATTCATTATATACATTAAGCTACCAATTACTCTAGAATATTTTAGAGCAGACACGTCTTCATCATTATTTTTCTTCAAATTACAATTTAGATCAAATGGAGTGATAGCCAGCTTACTCTCAAAATGATCAAATTTTCTCAGTACTTTCTCTATATAATGAGATCAAGAAAGTATGTATCCATTTGGATTTTTTGTTATTTGAATTCCAAGGATAACATTAGTAAGACCAAGGTCTTTCATATCAAAGTTTGATTTCAACATCCTTTTAGTGGAAGAAATAACATTTCTATTTGTGCTCATTAGTAACATATCATCCACATACAAGCAAACAATGACATACTCTTGATCTATGGTTTTAACATAGACATATTTATCACACTCATTTATCTTAAATCCATTTCATAACATAGTGTGATCAAACTTTTCATCCACATACAAGCAAACGTTCTCTTGCTGTTAGAATGTGAATTGAATTAGTGAAGATATAGGCTCATCGTCTATATAGGTCATTCGGATAATGCAGGTAAAATGTTTAGGCTTTTTGGTTACTGTATTATACATATACTTATTGTAGTCAACACATTGATTCATTAACATACATCTCCTTCTTCGTCATTGGCCATCGTCTGAAATTAGGTATCTTCTCATATTATTCTTCTTCTCGATTTTCATCACCATTTGTATCTAATTTACTTCTTATTTTTATCTCATTTTTGTCCATTTCATATATCGTTCTCTATTTTTCTCTAATTTTTAGTACCTTTAAATTCATCAAGAATTAGACCCAAGGAGCCCCACGGTATATGTTTTTATATTTTTATTTTTTGTCATCTCTTGTTTTTGTGTTGTCCCTGTCTGTTGTGATTCAACTGTTTAGTTTTTTTTCCTCCATCCTTCTTTGTTTCTTGTCAATCACATACTAGCCATCTTTCTATTTGTTCATATGGAAGTTTGAGCTTTCTTTCCTTTGTTTCCAGACAAAGTAAAATGTTTAACATATTTGTTTAATCATTTGATTTGTAGTTAAGCAGTTAGTTACAAATATATATTTTTTTTTTTTGCAATTATCCTGATTTGATTTCTATTTATATTATTCATAAATTGGATTATTTTGTCACATTTATTGAATCACTACTTATTTGGTGTTAAGAACATCCTTGTCTCTTTGAAGTGCTTCCATGACTTTATTGGCTTGCCGAAAGTTGAAAATGAACTCAACAATTTTCACTTTTTCTTTAGTATTTGTTTTAGTTTTATCACTAAAAAATTTTCTATTTTAGGCTCTATAAACATTTACTTTGATGCTTAAAGTTCAAAATCTTTTGATTTAGTCCCAATTAGTCAAGTGACTCAATACTCAAGTCTTGTGATTAATTTTTTACAAATTATTTAACAAAACCCGCCCCAAAATAGATATGTTCTTAATTTATTTATCTGTGAGTTTTAGTTCTATTGTTTGTTATCTATGGACGACGACTGCTATGGACATAGTCACAGTGATTCGTGATGTTCGATCAGAAACTATCAACTCAAACATCATTGATCTAAATACCCACAATATATATGGATTAAATCTGTGTTTCCCTTTGTTTGAAGAAGATTTCCCTATTAAGTTTTGTCCTTTTTGTTTGAAAAGCTCGATTAGGTCTATACTGCTTCTCTGATTTAGCTTCATTCCAACTAATTTACTTTCTTAGATCTCATCCTACCGAAAATTCGTCCTTTTTTCGTGTTGTAAGTCGTGTTCATTTTGCCCATTTGATTAGCTTTGGACAAATTTATCACGGTAGCATTCTTTTTTTTTTTTTGGTTGATGTTGATGGTGCTTTATATATATTTTTTTTATTTTTTTATTTATTTTCAAAGAATTACAGCTCTTGAAATCTACATAGTGATAGGATGAAAAAACATACAACGGAAGTAATCAGAATCAATAAGCACAAATTACATTTAATTTGAGTTCTAAAAGCATGCAAAAATATATTTTACAGAAGAGGGTTTCAAAACCAACATATCTTTGAAGTATTCCTCTAATTCAAGCTACTCTTCACGAAATCTTAGCTCCAAATCTATAGTGAACCACCAAGAGATCTTCTCTACTATTTTCAGCTTTGAATTTGAGTGGTGAAACTCAAGATTGAAGTGAATTTGTGAAGGGAATTGGTGAGGGTTTTTCTAGAGAAAAACCAGAAACTAAATTTCTACAACAAAACTCTTTTTGTTCAGCATCCTTCTCCATTCTCTAATCAAAATTGAGGTATTTTATGTATCTAATACATGCAACTGATCAACTCTAATGCTGATAGACACCTCAATTTGACATTGGAAGTGGTCTAGGTATTGCTATGGAAATTAATCCACCTCTTACTTCAAAGAATGTAGATTTTTCTACTATCACAATTTCCATTTTTAATTTCCTTTCGATTTAATTCAAAATTAAATCAATTTAAAAAAAAAATCTCAAATTGATTTGAATGAGAAATTAATTTGATTTTTAATTAATTAAATAATAATTTATATCAAATATTAAATTAATCAAACACCTAATTTATACATGAATCCTATTCAAGTAATCAATATTTAAATCAATTTTTAAATATTTTAAACTTCCTAATTTCGTTTAATTTCAATAAATTAAATGTTTAATTAAATCAGATATAATAATACAAACCCTAATTTGAATTTGAACAATTCAAATTCAAACTCTAATTTGCAATTTGAACACTTCAAATTGAAACCCTAAAATCAATTTTAAATATTTCAATTTGAACACTTCAAATTGAAATCATTTCAAATTCACTCAATTTACTAATTCAAGGTGTTCATATTTTATGAGCTAGTGGAGGGACCTTATGGACCTACAGATTATGAGCTCCAATGATTTGAGATTAATTGGTTAAAACTCTTTACATTGAATTAATCAATATTCGTTAACTACTGAGTAACACCACTATAGCTCGATAGTTGCACTCTCCTCACTATAGATATATTTGTGTCCACTTGATTTAACCATATTCCGTAAGTCAACCCTTCACAGGTTGTTCTTAATAACTGTTGGGTCAAATGCTATTTTATCCTCGAAATTACATCTTGTTCCTTAAGTTCCACTGATTCTCTAATGAACAATCGGTTTGTAATCCAATCACTAAATCGGATACCTCTCGGACCAATGAGAGGATGGGTTATTCAAGACCTGGGTTCAACACTTAAGAGAACAACCTTCCTCTTATCCCTAAATTGGGTATTTGTGAATTTCATCTTACATCCTATGTCCCCAGCTATATACCCGGTCTTACCCCTAAAATGTGAGGCCTATTGAGCTGACGCTGTTGAGTCAACCCTCACCTATGCAAATCTAAGGATAATCTCAAATAAACAGGAGTTCATAGTTAGCTCAGGATTAAGACCGAGTTACCTAAGTCATATAAGCGAAATAGTCAGTCTTAAATAGTATATAGCGTTATAAAGTAAGGGTAACTTATTTCTTGATCCGATCTTAGGCAAACTCATTGCACGCCCCCACTCCTCATGTCAATACATGAACGAATCAGGATCACTTCATTTGTGGTACCTTACAATAAATTGTAACAACTACAGAGTGGGCCACATCCAATAGTGTTACTAGAATAAGACACCCAACCTTATTCGTATACTATAGACCGTTTTGGCTATTTACTCGAACTTGATCCATCTTTATGTCTCCACATAAAGTTCAAGTATTCATATAATAGCAATGAATCTTAGTTTATTGGATTTAGTCTTTACATGTGCAATTTACAAAATTCAATAACAACTTTATTGAATAAATGTCGAACAACATCTTTATTGATAATAGAAAATGTGTAACTTTAAAAATTGCGAGTTTTAGGATATACAACCCAACAAACTCTCACTTAGACTAAAACTCTAATGGATAAATATATACAAATATATATACAATGTTGAGTTCAATGAGAGAATAAAAAAAATAATAGAATAAATATAATAAACTAGGGCATCGGATATCCATTATTTCTCCCACTTGTTCAAGTTCTAAGTGTCTCGTAGTCCTAGTTCCACTAGGTGACTCTTGAACACTTTAGCCGAGAGAGCCTTTGTAAAAGGATCAACCAAGTTATCTTGTGATGCTATCTGCGTGATGATCATGTCTCCTCTATGTACAATCTCCCTGATGAGATGGTATTTTCGCTCGATGTGCTTTCCACGTTTATGGTTCTAGGTTCCTTTGAGTTTGCAACCGCTTAAGTGTTATCACAATATAAGGTGACTGGTAGGTGCATATTTGGAACTACTTCCAAATCAATCAGAAACTTTCTGAGCCACACTGCTTCTTTTGTTGCTTCATTTGCAACTACATACTCAGTTTCCATTGTGGAGTAAGCAATACAACTTTGCTTGATACTTCTCCATACTACTGCTCCTCCATTTAGAGTGAAAACTAACCCTAAAGTTGATTTCCTTGAATCAATATCGGTTTGGAAGTCAGAATCAGTGTATCCAGTAAGGATTAGATCCTTAGTCCCACACACGAGCAAGTAATCCTTCATTTTCTGAAGATACTTGAGGATGTTTTTAACCGTAGTCCATTGATCATATAATCTAGATTGGACTGAAATCTGCTGACAATTCCAACTGCATAGCATATGTCAGGATGAGTATACAACATGGCATACATTAAGCTTCCTACTACTAATGCATATGGAATTCGTTTCATAACCTCAACCTCTTGAGGTGTCTTAGGACTTTGTTCCTTAGACAAATGAATTCCATGTTTGAAAGGTAACATTCATTTCTTGGAATTTTGCATTTTATATCTAGATAACATCTTGTTTATATAAGATGCTTGAGATAATGCTAAAATTCTATTTTTGCGATTCTGAACTATTTGGATCCTAAGAACATATTGTGCTTCTCCCAAATCTTTCATTTGAAATTGCGTAGCAAACCATCTTTTGACGTTAGCCAGAAATTCTACTTCATTTCCTATGAGTAGAATATCATCAACATATAGAACCAGAAAAGCGATAGTTCTATTAATGATTTTCTTATAAACACAAGGTCCGTCAACATTTTGTTCAAAACCATAAGATTTGATCTTGACCCTATTCTATAAACCCTTCTGGTTGAGAAATATAGATACTTTCTTCAAGATAGTCATTCAGGAAGACTATCTTGACATCCATTTCCCAGATTTCATAATCATAAAATGCAGCTATGGACAAGAATCTTTGACTCAAATACCTCATTTTTTTTGTTTGTTTATAACTAACTTTGTAAACGGTCAGCCGATATACTCTATAAATACCATTGATTTTAAATTCAACATAGAGAGAGTTATCATCATTTTTTCTTAGTGTTTCTATAAACAACAAAACTGTATGCAATCTTCATCAGTAAAAGAATTCAGATCTTCCCGTGGACGTAGACAATCTTGCCGAACCACGTAAACACTGTGTCTTCATCTTCTTGCTTTATCTTTCTTATTCATACGAGTGTTTTCTCTATTGCAAATCATGCACCATTATTCATCATTCAAATTGAATTGAGTAATCTGAATATCGAGTCAATTGTGCATCGATTTTTCACTATCGAGTAGCTTCGAGTTTATCGCTTTCACCTTCAAGTCGCGCCGAGTATCGCTCAAGAACCGTCGAGTATGATCGAGTATTAGTTCATTTTTCATTGAGTTCCATCGAGGATTTAACATAAATTCGTCAAACGAAGAAGGGAATTCTCATTGAGGATTGAGTAGGAAGATGTCGAGCGTTGAGTGCCGAGTATTGAGGATTTGGTAGAATATTTCTGAGCCATTACTTCATATTTCCAGCATTGATATTGGGTATTTGGGCCTTGTGAAGAGTGGTTAGCCCACAATTTGTGGTATCAGATCTTTTAAAGATCATCAAGGTCGACATTCTTGGAGCATCAAGATACTCAAGAAATCAAGAATCGATACTTGATTAGATCAAAAATGGTTGTTGCAAGGTATGAGATTGAGAATTTTGATGGGAAGGGTGATTTTGGCCTATAAAAGGCCAAAATCAAAGCCATTCTTGAACAATAGAGAGCACATAAGGCCCTTTCGGACCCATCAACTCTGCCATCCACTATATCAGCACAAGAAAGAGAAGATATGGAGCTTACAACATATAGGACTTTGGTTCTGAATGTCGGTGACAATATCTTGAGACAAGTAATTGATCAAGGCACGACCTACAAGATGTGGGTCAAGCTGGAAGGTCTTTTTGTAACCAAGGATCTCTCCAATAAGATGTATCTAAGAGAAAAGTTCTTCACGTTCAAGATGGATTCTACCAAACCTCTTTCAGATAATTTGGATGAGTTCAAGAGGATAGTCTTAGAGTTCAAGAGCCTTGGCGAGAAAATTGGCGACGAAAATGAGGATTTTGTGTTATTAAACTCTCTATTCGAAACATATAAGGAGGTGAAAAATGCTTTGAAATATGGCAGAGAATCAGCTACCACTGATGCCATCATTTCAACATTAAGAACTAGAGTTAGAGCTTCAATTAGTCAAGAAGGAGCAACCTAGTATAGAAAGGTTGTTTGCCAAAGGGAAGAACAAGCAGAACAAGTCTAAGGGGAATAAAAACCAATCAGGTGAAGAGCAAAAACCTAAGACCAAGCTCAGATGCTACTACTGCAGGAAGAAAGGTCACTTGATGATAGATTGCTGCAGCTTGAAAAGGAAAAACCAAGAAAAAGAGAAGGATCAGAAGGGAAAACAACCATAAGCTTCAATGGTTGAAGGTTCTTACTTTTATTCTGATGCCTTAGCCTCCACTAGATACCAAACCAACCAAATCAGTCCTCTTGAGAAGCATGACTAGGTACTTGACTCCGGTTGTACCTATCATATGACACTTTTCAGACCTTGGTTTAATACTTATAAGGAAGTAGATGGAGAATCTGTGTACATAGGAAACAATGAAGCTTGCAAGATCAAAGAGGTTGGGTCAGTACCCTTGAAGGTAAAGGATGGATGAATCAAGCTTCTAAGAAATGTGAGACATGTACCTTTGCTTAAGAGAAACTTGATATCTTTGGGCATGTTAGACTCCATTGGGTGCGAATGCAGAGGAAAAGGTGGAGTTCTCGAGGTGATCAAGGATTCCAAGATTGTATTGATTGGTGAGAAGGTCAATGACCTTTATATTGTGAGAGAAGTAGAGATGATGACAAGTGCCTACATGGTTTCAACAACAAGCTTAACAGAGGCTGACTTGTGGCACAAAGGACTAACCTATATTAGTGAAAAAGGTATGCAAGCAATGTCCAAGCAAGGAATTATGCCCAAAGGTATCAGTGAGCACCTTTCCTTTTGTGAACACTACATTCTAGGTAAAGTAACCAGACAAAGTTTCACAAAATCTCAGCAAACCACCAAAGAAACATTGGATTATGTCCACTCTGACCTATGGAGACCATCTCTTAGACCAAGCCTAAGTGGCTCAAGCTATTTTCTAACCTTTATACATGACTTTTCTAGGAATAACTGGATATACTTTCTTAAAACTAAGGACCAAGTTTTTGGGAAGTTTAAGGAATGGAAAACCATGATAGAAAATCAAACATCTAAAAGGTTAAAATACTTTAGAACTGATAATGGGCTTGAGTTTTGCAATGAAACTTTGATAAATTGTAGTGAGAATGGTATAACTAGGCATAGAACAGTGAGGTATACACCTTAACAAATGGAGTTGCTGAGAGGTTAAATAAGACCATAATGGAAAAGGGTTAGGTGTTTTCTCTCTGATGCTATCTTAGGGAAAAATTATTAGGTAGAAGCTACAGCCTATACAGTGTATACCTTGAATAGGTGCCCTCACACGTCTTTAGAGTTGCTTACCCCTGAGGAAAAGTGGACTAATCATCCTTCTAACCTAGATAACCTCAAGGTCTTTGGATGTGTAGGGTTTGTACACCAAAATAAAGGAAAGTTAAAGGCTAGAGCAGTCAAGTGCATGTTTGTAGGCTTAACAAAGTGTGTCAAAGGGTTTAAAATGTGGCATTCGGTTAGAGGAAGTTCATAGTGAGTAGAGACATCATCTTTAAGGAAAAGAAGATGTTTATGAAAAAGGAGAAAAAGATTGAGGATGTAGGAGAGTCGTCCAACACAGGAATTGAGGTGGAGTTACCAACTGAGCAACCAATAGAGTCTAGCCAACCTGGTGACACAGGAGAAACTGAGGAAGATGTAGGGGAACATGGGCAGACAGCATGTGAGCAACCTGATTTAAGCCAATATGTCTTAGCTAGGGATAGACAAAGGAGAACTATCACACTTCTAGCTAAATATACCGAAATGAACTATATAAATCTGGTTTTAAATGTTGTTGTAGCTCCTACTAACCAACAACCAACAACCTTTGAGGAAGCAACAAGTTGTGCTAATGCAAGGGATTGGATTGAAGCAATGAATAAGGAGATGCATTCACTAAAGTGAATGACACTTGGTCTTTAGTTCCTCTACCAAAGGGTTACAAACCTGTTATCTCTAAATGGATTTTCAAACTTAAAGAAGGAGTATCTTGTGATCAAAAGCATAGTATAAAGCTAGATTGGTTGCAAATGGGTTCACTCAAAGGGAATGAATAGACTATTCTGAGATTTTATCTCCTGTTATCAAACAAACTCTCATAAGATTTCTTCTATCCTTCAAAATAATCTAGCATTGTATCAACTTGATGTCAAAATTGCTTTTCTTCATGGACATCTAGAGGAGACAATCTATATGATGCAACCTAAAGGATTTAAAGTTAAAGGAAAAGAAAATCTCTTGCTTACTCAACAAGTCTATATATGGGTTAAAACAATCACCTAGGTGTTGGTATAAGAGATTCAATGACTATATTTCTAGCATTGGGTTCAAAAGAAGTTCATTTAACATATATGTTTATGTAAATATAGGTTCTTACAAGGAGAAGGTTTACATACTCATATATGTAGATGACATGTTGTTGGCAAGTAGGTCCAAAGGAGATCAAACCCATGTTAAAAACTTCTTAAAAAGAGAGTTTGATATGAAGGAATTAGGAGAAGCAAGCAAGGTCCTAGGAATAGAGATCCAAAGGAATAAAGAGAAGTCTATTATAGGCATCAATCAGTGCAATTACTGTGAGAAGATCCTTAAAATGTTCAACATGAATGACGCTAAATCTGTGAGCTTACCTATTGTTCAGCACTTTAAGCTTTCCTCAACTAGCTCTCCTAAAGATTATGACCAAGAACATCAGAAACAGATGGCTGTCATACCTTATAGTCAAGCAGTCGAAAGCCTGATGTATTTAATGATTTCTACCAGACCTGATCTCTCATATTCAGCTAGCTTAGTTAGTAGATATATGTCTAATCCTGGTAAGGTATTTAGTTTGGTCTAAAAACTCAAGATTAGTCTACCAAAGGTCAGGTAAACCAAACTTAGAGCTTTATGGATATGTGGATGCTGACTATACTGGTGATTTGGACAAAAGAAAGTCCTTAACAGGTTACCTTTTCCTTTATGGTCCTAATCTAATTAGCTGGAAAACATCACTACAACCTATATTAGCCTTATCTACAACAGAAACTAAATGTATGGCTTTAACAGAAGCAATTAAAGAGGCTTTGTGGCTCAAGGGATTATTGAAAGACTTTGGAATAGATCAAACAGTGGTGAAACTTTACTTGACAACCAAAGTGCTATCCATTTGTCCCGAAATCCACAATTCTATACTAGAACTAAGCACATTGATATCAAGTATCATTTCATTAAAGATAAAATTGAGACAGAGGAGATATAAATTTTAAAGGTTCATATTTCAGACAATGTAGCTGACATGTTAACAAAACCTGTTTCAAAGCTTACATTTTTTAAATGTTTAAAACATGTTGGTTTTGCGCTTCCAGACACAGAGTAGACAGATGGTCATAATCAGGTAGATCAGAAGATTGCAAGGCATTAAAGTCTAGGTGGAGAATTTGAAGAAGCTTTGACTCAAATACCTCAGTTTTTTGTTTGTTTATAACTAACTTTGTAAAAGGTCAACTGGTATACTCTATAAATACCACTGATTTTAAATTCAACACAGAGAAAGTTATCATCATTTTTCCTTAGTTTTCTGTAAACAACAAAACTGTACGTAATCTTCATCAGTAAAAGAATTCAGATCTTCCCGTGGACAGAGGCAATCTTGCCGAACCACGTAAACACTGTGTCTTCATCTTCTTGCTTTATCTTTCTTGTTCATACGAGTGTTTTCTCTACTGCAAATCATGCGCCATTCATTCATCATTCAAATCGCATAGAGTAATATGAATATCAAGTCAATCGTGCATCAATTATTTTCTATCGAGTAGCTTCGAGTTCATCGTTTTCACCTTCGAGTCACACCAAGTATCGTTCAAGAATCGTCGAGTACAATTGAGTATTAGTTTAGTTGTCATCAAGTTCCATCGAGGATTTAACAGAGACTCATCAGACGAAGAAAGGAATTCTTATCGAGGATCGAGTAGGAAGACATCGAGCATCGAGGATTTGGCATAATATTTTTTAGCCATTTCTTCATCTTTCCAGCGTTGATCTTGGGTATTTGGGCCTTGTAAAGAGTGGTTAGCCCAACATAGACTTTATCATGGCAACCAGAGAGAAGGTTTCTGCATAGTCTACCTCATCTCTTTGGGTAAACCCTTTTGCCACAAGCCTAGCCTTGTAGGTCTATACCTTACCAGCTGGGTCTCGTTTTCTCTTGTAGATCCACTTGCAACTGATGGGTTTTACCCCTTCTGGTTGATCTATAAGATACCAGACTGAATTGAATTACATTGAATCCATTTAGGTCCATGGCTTTAATCCACTAGTCCTTATCCACATCTTTCATTGCTTGTTTGAAAGTTAATGGATCCTCTAAGCCATCATCTGGTATGGTGACTTGAGTTTCAGTTAAGCCCATGTATTAATCAGGCTGTTGCACAACCCTCCCATTACGTCGAGGCGCTCTCATCTCTTGATAAGGATGTGAAGTACCAGTTTTATCAACAACTCTTGTTGATGGATCTGCTCGATCAACAACTCTCTTTGATGCATTTGTCATTTCTTTGGTTATTTCATCTATTACTAGCCTACTGCGAGTTTGATGATTTTAGTGTGGTCTTCCTCTAGGAAGGTTGTTTTTTTTTTACACAAATATCTTATCTTCCTGAGGATCACAAAAGAAACCACCTTTTGTCTCTTTAGGGTAACCTACAAATAGGATTTTGCACCAATACATGTGCTGGGCATCCCCAGATCCTGAAGTGACGTAAACTACCTTTACGTCCTCTCCATAACTCGTAAGCTATTTTTGGAATACTTTTCGAGGGAACCATGTTCAATATATAAATCGTAGTTTCAACTTCATGTCTCCAAAAAGAGCTTGATAATTGGGCATAACTCATCATAAAATGAACCATGTCTAATAGGGTCCTATTTCTCCTTTCTACTAAACCATTTTGTTGAGGTATGACAGGTGCTGTGAGTTGCGGCTGAATTTCATGTTTTATCAAATAGTCCTAGAATTTTAAGTCCATATACTCACACCCTCGATTTAATTGATGTGTTTTAAGCCTTTTACCTAACTGGTTCTCAACCTCAGCCCTATATTCCTTGAACTTTTCAAGTGTTTCGGACTTATAATGCATTAGGTAAATATGGTCATACCTTGAATAATCATCAATGAAGTTGATGAAATATTCCTACCTTTAACATTCATTGGACCACAAAGGTTTGAATGTACTAGCTCCAAAGGTTCTTTGGCTCTAAGACCTTTTCTAAAAAAAGATCTTTTAATCATTTTACCCTCAAGACAAGATTCACATGGCGATAATGAACTATCTTCTAACTGATTTAGATGACCGGTTCTTAACCAATCTCTCAATCCTGTTGAGATTGATGTGATCAAGTCTCAAGTGCCAAAGATAGGCATTTGAAGAAATTTTCCGTTTCTTATTTTGAGGCTCACCTATTCTAAACATCTCTATGTTCAAAGTGGCTTTTACCACAGTCCTTAACATGTACAAGTTATTTTCTAGTTTCGCAGAACAAATGTTGATATCTTTCAAAGTAATCAACACTTCATTATTTTCAAAAGAAACGTTGTAATTTTGTTCCAGTAAACATGAGACAGATATTAAATTTCTTTTGTATAGAAGGAATGTAATAAACATTTTCAAGTAAAATGTACCTATCTCCTATAAATAACTTCATATCTCCCATTGCTTTAGTTGAAACGTCCTCTCCGGTTCCTACTTTACAGGTTGCTTCGCCTTTTGTAAATTGTCTCTAGGAACTTGTTTCCTGAGAGAAAATACAGATATGATTAGTGGCACCTGAATCTATTATCCAGGTCTTCTTATCGTTTTCCACTAAGCATGTTTCGATGACAAGTAAATCGTATTTACTATGTCATTCAATTTTCGCATTCCCATCTATATAGTTCAAAACTTTAAATGAGATGGGAGATAGAGGACATTCCTCTGTTAAAACATGTTTTGAATCATCATTTGCTAGTAATTTTCATGTTGAATTGTTATTACCACTAACTAAAGTGGAAGTGAGTATTTTAGAAAAATTCAACATGCTGAAATTTTAAACAAATTCTATTTAGTAAAATGCAACTAAATCCAAATCAAATTTTAGCAAAAAGTAATAATGTACCCATAATCATTATTTATTTGCAACGATACTATAGTGAGTCAGAATAAGTGCTACCGAGGGGCAGTCAAATACTCTTTCACTAAAGCAAGACATTCTTGACTAAATACTATCTTCAGAATAACTCTTATTCCTATAGTCATTTAGTTACCGTTTTTAGTCAGGAATTACTAACACTTAGTAATTTTGTAAGTGTAACCCTCCATTTTTAGACTTCAGAAGTCGGCCTCAACAATGTTACCGAAGTGGAGAGTCAAGGTTGGAAATGGACCTAAGAAATTTTATCCATTTCTGGAGTTTGAGTTGTTCCAAATCCTATGTTACAACCCTCCGAGGGGATAGCCGTCGCTAAACGATTAGCAAGGTTGCCTAAAGTCAACAAGCAGGTGCAACATAGGAATCTCAAAGTCCAAACCAACGGAACAGACCGCAGGACATGTTGACACATATCCTTCACCCACTTACTATGAACTACTTCCCCTATTCACCTTGATCTTGACCCATACATACACTTTCTGAATGGAGATCACTCTCATGGTAACACGAAGCGTCGTATGAATCTCACGGTGTGAAATTTCTAGGGATGTGAGAGTTGAAATAAATATATCACATATTTGATTTTACAATGAACAACTTCCCCTTATTCACCTTGATATTGACTCGTGCAAACAATTTCTGAATGGAGGTCACTTTTAGGGTGACACGAAGTGTTGCATGAATCTCACAGTGTGAACTCTTTAGGGACATGAGAATTAAAATGAAAACATTATATATTCGATTTTACTGTGAACAACTTCCCCTATTCACCTAGATCTTGATTCATGCAAACACTTTTCCAAATGGAGGTCACTCCCAGGGTAACACGAAGCGAAGCATGAATCTCGATGTGAACTTTTAGAGATGCAAGACTTAAAAACAACATATCATATATATTTATTAAATTCCTACTGAAGTGTTCTAACAACATATCATATATGTTTATTAAATTCCCACTGAAGCATTCTAACAACATTTCATATATGTTATTTAAACTTCTACTGAAGTGTTCTACTAATTGTTTGAGTATATTTATACTCAGGTTTATTCTAACTAGTTAAAAAACCTAAGTCTGTGTGGTTTATCCAAGAATAATGCTTATAAATGAATTTAACCTACGATATCTAGGTGATAAACTATTTTATTACCTCACATTGCTCACGTACGCTTATAAAATTGGTTAACAACACTCAATTATATGGCTATAATCCTTAGGTAGGAGATGTTCCATAGACCAACTTAAAAACCTCCAGTCTTAGATAGGATTATATATTGGTTGAGTTTGTAACCATGATTTATAAGATAACGACCTATTTTAACTATTAAAACAAGTGTTTAACCTATGTGAGCATGCAGTTTATCTTGGTTATGGACACATGTAACATGCTTCCTATTGGTGGAATTTAAAATCTACATGGCATACAAAATGCCTAAACATGTTTTCATTTAAATATAACATACATCACATGCATAAATATTTGAATAACACTGATATGGTTCAACTTTGGCATCCTAAGCAAGTAATAATAACTAAATTATTACAAAACATGTCAAAAGAAGCTTCAAAACTGTGTTCCAAACCGCACGAACTGACCTAAACCGGACCTCCAGACCTTCAAAAGATGTTGAATTGGTCCAAGGATGGCTGAACCAGACTGAAATGGTTGAAAATCATTCGAACTAAACCTCCCACGCGAACCAGCTCATGAACGCGTGCATTGCTGGGCTGGGATGAGCAGCGTTAAAATGTTCGTCCCAGTGTTGCGACGCCTTGGGCTGTAATATGAGCAGCATTGCAACGCTCTAAGGGCAACGTTGCAACACTGCCTGGCAGAAGCATCTTCTCCAAAAATTAGTTGTGCTTTCTTGCTTCAATCTTCAAATTACAACCTAATTTTGTCAATTAAGAGCTAATTAAAAATTTAACTTGGGAATCGAAGAGAAATCTAATGCCAAAGTTGATTAAAGCACCATATCAGTCCTTAAACATGCAATTATAGAAATTCACCCACCCAACTCAAATTAACATTATTTAAAAGCTTAAATCATGCTCTGGTACAAATTGATAGGATAAAGAATCATAAAACAGAAGTAATCATAATTAATAAGCACTCTAACTACATTTAATTTGAGTTCTAAAAGCATGAAAAAGCATATTTTATAGAAGAGGGTTTCAAAACCAACATACCTTTGAAGAATTCATCCAATCCAAGTTGCTCTTCACGAAATTTTAGCTCCAAATCTACAGTGAACCACTAAGAGATCTTCTCTACTATTCTCAGCCTTGAATTTGAGTGGTGGAGCTCATGATTGAAGTGAATTTGTGAAAGGAATTGGTGAGGGCTTTTTGAGAAAGAAAACCAAAAACTAAATTTCTACAACAATACTCTTTTTGTTAAGTATCCTTCTCCGTTCTTTGATCAAAATTGAGGTGTTTTATGTATCTAATACATGCAATTGATCAACTCTAATGCTGATAGATACCTCAATTTGACCTTGGAAATAGTCTAGGTGTTGCTGTGGAAATTAATCCACCTCCTACTTCAAAGAATGTGAATTTTTCCACTATCACAATTTCCATTTTTAATTTCCTTTCGATTTATTTCAAAATTAAATCAATTTCAAAAAAATTCTAAAATTGATTTGAATGAGAAATTAATTTGATTTTTAATTAATTAAATAATAATTTAATATTAAATATTAAATTAAACAAACAGTTAATTTATACATGAATCATATTCAAGTAATCAAAATCTAAATCAATATTTAAATATTTTAAACTCTCAGATTTCATTTAATTTCGATAAATTAAACATTTAATTATATTGAATATAATTATATAAACCTTAATTTGAATTTGAACAAATTAAATTCAAACCCTAATTTGCAATTTGAATACTTTAAATTGAAACCCTAAAATCAATTTTGAATATTTCAATTTGAACACTTCAAATTGAAATCATTTCAGATTCACGCAATTTACTAATTCAAGGTGTTTATGTTTTACGAGCTAGTAGAGGGATCTTACGGACCTAAAGATCATGAGCTCCAATGATTTGAGATTAATTGGCTAAAACTCTTTATATCGAATAAATCAATATTCGTTAACTACCGAGTCACACCACTATAGCTCGATAGTTGCACTCTCCTCACTATAGATATATTTGTGTCCACTTGATTTAACCATATTCAGTAAGTCGACCCTTCACAGGCTGTTCTTAATAACTGTTGGGTCAAATGCTATTTTATCCCCGAAATTATATCTTGCTCCTTAAGTTCCACTGATCCTCTAATGAACATTCGGTTTGTGATCCAATCACTAAACTGGAACCCTCTCGGGCCAATGAGAGTGTGGGACCCTTTGTTCAAGACTTGGGTTCAACACTTAAGAGAACAACCTTCCTCCTATCCCTAATTTGGGTATGCATGAATTTCATCTTGCATCCTATGTCCCCAACTATCTACCCGGTCTTACCCCTGAAATGGGAGGCTTATTAAGCTGACGCTGTTGAGCCAACCCTCACCTATGCAAATCTAAGGATAATCCCAAATAAAAAGAAGTTCATAGTTAGCTCAGGATTAAGATCGAGTTTCCTAGGTCATCTAAGTGAAATAGTCAGATTTAAACAATAAATTTCTTTATAAAGTAAGAGTGACTTATTTCTTGATCTGATCTTATGCAAACTCATTACATAGGACGCCCTCACTCCTCATGTCAATACATGAACGAATCAGGATCACTTCGTTTGTAGAACCTTACAACAAATTGTAACAACTACGGAGTGGACCGCATCCAATAGTGTTACCAGAATAAAGCACCCAACCTTATTCGTATACTATAGACCGTTTTTTGCTATTTACTTGAACTTGGTCCATCTTTATGTCTCCATATAAAGTTCAAGTATTCATATAACAACCATGGATCTTAGTTTATTGGATTTAGTCTTTACAAGTGCAATTTACAAAATTCAATAACAACTTTATTGAATAAATGTCGAATAGCATCTTTATTAATAATAGAAAATGTTTAACTTTACAAACTACGAGTTGTAGGGCATGCAACCCAACACATAGATGCAGCGAAGGTTATGTCATGGAGATTATACTCTCTATGAGTTTGTGTAAATGCTTTTTATATAATCTTATTTATTGATAAATTGTTAAGTTTTTTTTTAGTTTCTTACTTCTAATTATGCCAGTGTTTATGGTGTAATGGATTTCTCTTGATAGTGTATTGCACAGCTTGGCTAAGGAGTTTTCATAAATCTATGAAGTTCACTCATGGTCATGGAAAGTCGACGAGATGAGTCATTACTCAATCAACTATTATCAAAGTCAGGTTTGTCTAATTTAATAATTTTTCAAAAGTAGAAAATAGCATCCGAGTCGAATCATCACAAATTTACATGTTGCACTCTAAAAATTGTTAATGAAATGATCAATAATGTTTCTCCTTACTGTATATTGATTCTAACGAACTGGGGAAGGAAAACAGGATAAGAATGTGTTTAGATAAAGTGATGCATGTATTTTTAGTTTGGAACGTGTCTGTGAAGACAAGTATGCCACAAAAATCATTATGAACAAAGTTTATAACTATCAACCTTGTAGATTTAAAATAGATTTCTCCATGTGGTGCTTTATACGATGGAGAGACCATGAAGAAAGGACAATTATCAGATGGTCCAAATGCATGTCATCCTATCTATTTAATTGGTTAGCTTATGAAGACAATAAAATGGGTTATGTCACTCACTTTGTAGAATTGTGTGGAACAAGGAAGACCAAGAACATCTTTAGAAGAAAAAGTTTGATCCTAATTTTCTCTATATGAAGTATATATCACATATGATATTCATTTAACCTTGAAATTTCATAGTGATGTCTTAGCGTAGAGTGATCTTTTATCATCTTTGGTTTCTCGACTTTCTTAAAATTATAAACAACTTTCCATAATGAAAAGGGATAAAAGTTTAGGAAATACACAAACAATAAAACTCTCAAATTGAGAGGAAAAGAAACAGAAAAGACACGAACAATAAAACATCCAAATAAAGATAAATTTTCAAACAACTTCGACAGCCAAGTTTCCTTCAAAAGAGGTAGTGCTTCCTTGTATTTTATTGATCATTAAATACCTTGTTAAAAATAGAATGTCAACTAATTCTTGCATGACCTTCTTTTTAGGGCTAAAATGCATTATGCAAATAATTTTCTCTATGGATCCAATAAATATTTGTTTTTGCTTTTGTATTTCTTTTTTTATCCTCTATATAAGAAAATCCGAAAGTCCATTTGACAAACAATCATTGCTATTTTAGGAAAGTTTGGAAGACCGAAAGTTCTATCTTGTTCCAACCAAATTTCCCAATAATTAGCCCTAGAAGCACTAAGTTATACTCTAACAATAGGATTTACCATTTAATATGTTGATTTTGTACTCATTCCCTTTAATCTAGTTTTACTTGTGATTATGTTCTTAAGAAAAATTTAGTTTGCAATAATATGAGTATATGTTCTAGTGTTTGATTTAATTGGGTTTTTTTTTTTTTTTTTTTTTCTTAATGTATTAGGTTTTAATCTAATCCACGTGTATGTCAAATGATTGGTTACTTTTGTTACTTTTTACATCAGTTTGTATAGATCATTGGACACCCCAATATGCAGTGGAGCATGGTCATGTAAAATGAAATCTTTATTTTATAGTAGGTTCAGTTATATTATCAAATATTATTCTAGAAAATATCCTTGAAGGCATGTTCTCTTAATTCCACATTAAGTTACCCTCTCCTCACCTTCAATAATGTTTGATTTTTGTATTGTGTGTTTTTGTAGTATTTGGATATGAAATTGATGATTTCATATAAGCTTTGAAGAATGGCTGCCATAGAGCACAATATTTGGGTATTCTTCAACAAGTACTGATAGGAAACATATGTGAAGTCTAAATGATGTAACTGAAAGAAACTATAAAGATCACTTTGTATTTTTTTTGTATGTACTATAATGTAACTTGAATTGATTGTATGTGACCTGAAAGTAGTACAAATGTAAACCAAAAAAAAAAAAATTGCTACGAAAAGTTGTGTTGTCACACCCCCTCCCAGTTTGCCCTTTAAACCGGAAGAGAAAATGACGGCAGCAGTTACCGACCTAGGTGCCAGTACTTACCACCTAACTTAAATGAACCTGCTTAAACCTGAATATGCAATGACTTGGTACAACGCATCCATGCAATTAAACAGTGCAAGCATTAATCATAAATCCAAAACAAACAAGCATATGTCCAACTAATATAAAATGACCAAAATAACATGTGTCCCAAAATTTAATAAGTTTCACAAGTCCTCAACTCCTTTCCAAAAGTGTGTACATCAAAACAAGTTTAACCTAAGCTTCTCTCTAAGGTCTTCAAACTTTGGGTGGCAAGCTGCAGGGGATTCAACCACGAGGAAACTGATTGCTACCTGGAAAAGGGAAAACATTTGAAAACTGTGAGCTGGTTGCCCAATGAGTGACACATAGAAATACATTTCTTCTCAAATATTTCATTATGATTTAAAGTAAAATAAATAACATGCTGAAAATAACCTCAAGCAACTTGCATGGTGTCATATATTAATCATAGCGTTATAATCAATCATGCTAGCAAACCTTAGTTGAGAATAAGCATTCTTAACTCAAGCTCCAACCATCCATTCAAGGCCGTGAGACCAATAATTTGGTCCATTACTTAAGACTGTGGCCAGGAGCGTTGGGATTGGTATCCTAATTCTCTCGATGGTCTCGTAGTTTGTAAACATTTTGTAGACACATTGTTATTAATAAAATAAATGTTATTTTATTTTCATTTACTCAAATCCAATAAACTAAGATCCTTGGTTATTTCATGTAACTTAAGCATGTATGTGAGACATACAACTAGATCATGCCTTAAGTAATAACCTAAATGGTCTGTAGTATAAGGATAAAGGAGGGATACCTTATCCTGGTGACACTACGGATACGACCCACTTTGTAGATGTTACAAGTGTTGTAAAGTGCTACAAATGGTTTAATCCTGACCATTCATGTGGAGACATGCGAGCGGGAGTATCCTATACAAAGAGTTTGTATAAGACCGGACCACGAGATGATTAGTCTCTTTATATAACACCATTCATAATTGAGATTTACATTTCACTAAAATGACCATGAGTGACATGACCTTAATCCTAAGTGAGTTGGGAACTTCTGCCTATGAGGGCGGTCCTTTTATTAGTATGGGTGATAGTGGCCAGATTGCCAACTCAACAAGCCTACTTTTTTGGGGATTCGTCTGATTTAGGAGCTGGAAACTCAGCTACATAAGACGGAATTCACTCTTTCCTCGAAGCAAGGATAAGTAGATAAATTGCTCCCTTAAGGGATGATTTCGGGTCTTGAACATAGTGGCCACACTCTCTCTTTGGAAGAGAGGACTCAGTCATAGTAGAACTATGACTTATTGTTCATTAGAGGAATCAGTGGTACTTAAGGAGTTAGATGTAACTATAGGGGCAAAACTGTAAATTAACACAGTTATACTTACGAGCGATTTGTGAAAGGTCATCGCACTGTTGATTGGTTATATGGGCACAAAAATATATCTGTAGTGAGAAGAGTGCAATTGTCGGTCTTTAGTGAAGTATCCGGCAGTTAACAGATGGTGGATCTCGTGACTAAAAAGTTTAGTCAGTTATTTACGTATTGTTGGAGTTTCAAACTGAGGTCCTCTTGGTAGCTCAATGGATTCAAATTGAGAATCAGTTTTTGGGTTAGTTTGAAGTGTTCAAATTAATAAGATGGAATTTGATTGTATATGATATAATTAAATTGGTTCAATTATATGTGATGTAATTGATTTGATGTATTAGATATATTAATTGGAGGAATTGATATAAATATGATTTATATTAAATAAAGGAAAAAAGAACTATGGTTTAAATATTACATATGATGTGATATTAAAACTATAGATTATAAATATAATATGATAAGTTAGTTATTATATTTATTTATAATAAAAAACAATTATGAGATAATTGTTTAGTTAGTTATTTTCTCCATTAACCGTGCAAGTGGGAGGTTAATTTCAATTTTGAATAACTAAAGGATAAAATGAAAAGAGTTTTCATTTTACGAACAACCGCTTCATTTTAGTGAATTGCTAATCGTTTACTCACGAGAGACTACACGATAGCCCTCTAGCGAGAGACTAAATGATAGTGTAAACGATTGAGCGAGATTTACTAAACGATCAAGTACTCTCAGTCTATGCGATAAACAGAACCTTTCTCCTACTTACTTTATTGTATAATTTGATCATTTTCTTCCTCCTTCCCTCTACCAAATTCACACAGAGCCCACACCTCCTGGATTCTCACTCCGAGAATACAAAGGTTGCCAAGTGGTAGTGTCGAAGGGTTCTTGTTCAAAGAGTAGATTGTTTGTGATCTAAACGACAGCGAGAGATTGGACAGATGATTGTGATGACAGCGAGAGGTTGTTGTTTAATTGCTGACGAGAGCACGAGATTGCTATCCAATTGTTCACGAGACCGAGAGATTTCTAGAAGAAGAGTTCTTTAAAGATATATCTCTCAATTCCTTTTGTATTTGATTAAGAAAACATGTTGTATTTTTGTGTAAGATGTATAACTATTCTTGTATGTTTGTGAGTGCATTTATTCTTGCACAATGGGCTTGGAAAGATCTTGCTTCCGCTCAAGGAGATCTCTGTTTAGATTTCCTTCAAGTGGTATCAGAGCCAGGTTTTGATATTCCAAATCCATTGCTGTATTGAATTGCATTTACATTCTTGGTGGGTGTTAAACATATCTAAATTATGTTTAAATGTTAAATGTATTTGTGGATGTGGATTAATGGAGTTTCTGGGATGATTGCCTCTGGTTAATAATTTCTTTTACATTTCAAAGTTAATTGTAAGGGCCCTATGTTTTTGGGCATATTGACTTGCTATCGAGTCTGTAATTCAAAGAGTTTGAGTTTGTTGAGTCGCTCGTGATGAAGCTTCAAGGCATGGAGATGCAAATTACTTCGAGGAAAAAGAAGACCAAGGGTTGGTCAGATCGTGTAAATGATGGTTGAGTATGGGATACTCATTGCATGGTACAGGCGCGCACTAAACGATCGTGTAGGCCAGCATGCTTCATTGCATAGTTACTAGCTGCACGATCGCTCGGTAAGTGTTACTTAGCACTTGCTCTTCGATAGTCTCGATGATCATGGTTCATAGCATAGTAGTTGTCTACATGATTGTTTAGGCTTGCGTTTAAACTTAGTGCACTGCACGATCGAGTGGCCTTCATGCTTCATCGCATAGTCAAAGGCACTCGATCATTGCTACACAATCGTGGTTACTCGACTAGCATTGCTAGACGATCACAAAGAAGGCTTCGCCTAGGTGGTTCAAGACCCAGTTCGCTTATTGAACCGGTTTACTCGATGGTTCAATGTAATAGATAGATTTATTTCCTATTTTTTAGGCTAATCATCCCGGTCCATTAATTGTGGTAAATGTACATGAGATGTATGTTTAAATTATATGTCATATTGTATGCCATATAGTTTTAAACCCACCATAGGTTATGCATTGGTCATGCATCATCTATATATTGTAAGAGTTATGATATAGTAGCTTGCATGATTAAATTACATAAGAGCATGCTCATGCATCATATAATATAAGAGTTATATTTACGCATGCATTATGCATATTCATGCATCATCTTTATATTATAAATGTTATAGATGTATTGCTTTGCATTGTGGTTGGTTTTAGTTGTTTCCTGTTATAAGTGTTATAATGGAAATTAGAACTAAAATCAATAAGAAAGAGTTACATGTGAACTTAGGTGAACTCATGTTTTAAAAGGGTTTTAAAATTTGATTGAGATAGACCTAAGTTCCTGGTTCCAATGAGATTAGATACCTATGTTTAATCTTTTGAATTAGTTTAATAGGATTAAATTGATTTCCATAAAAGATTAAATTTGTATTAAATTTATCTATAAGGGACCCTTTTGTCTAAGGCGGGTTCTGTCTAGACTGGGGTATTTAAGCTGGCGGAAATGGAACACCCCTACCTGGGAACCTACCTAGAAAAGTGAATTAGATAGATTTGCTACAAGCATGCAACAGATGATCAAAGACATCATTAAAGAGTTTAATGAATGATGATCAAAAGTTGTTCAGCTTTCCAAAGTAAGAGTTACTTTTGGGCAAACCAAAAAAGTCATTTAGTTAAAATAATTAGCCGTGTTTTTTCTAAGTAAACTAAACCCTAGGTTATAAAATACTCAGTGGGAGGAAAAGATATATATGATATGTCAATTTCACTCACATTTCTCCCTGAATGTTCACGCAGTGAGATTCATGTTTGGCCTCGTGGTGCCCTGGGAGCATCCCCCTTCAAATGGTGTTTGCATAAGTCAATATCAAGGTGGACGGAGAGAGTATTTATAGTAAGTGGGTGAAAGATGTGTGTCAACATGTCCTGCGGTCTCCTTCATTGATTTGTACTGTGAGATCTTCTTGCATGGTCTCGTGGCATCCTGGAAGCGTCCCCTTTCGGATGGTTTGTGCAATTGGTCAATATCAAGGTGAACTCCAGAAATGAAGAGGGTTACTTTAGCTTTTGTCCCAATCGGATTTTTTCCCTTCGAATTGGCTACATGGGGCAGAACTCTAGGATCTAAAATGAAGGGTCACATTTACGCGAAATTGTTAAGCAAGTTAATGATTTCTTGACCAAATCAATGATGGCTAGTTGTTATTGGAACATGAGTTTTTCTGGTGTTAGATACTGGTTGAGAGTACCTCAATTCAAAGGAGGGATAAATTGACTACCCTTCAGTGGCTTTTGTCCTAAACCACTAAAGCGTCATTGCAAAACTAGATGTCGCACGGGGTTTATTTAGATTTTGCTAAACCAGATTGGATTTTGTTTTTTCAAGAGTATTTGCTAAAATCTAATGTAGATCAATGTGTTTATTTTTTCAGTAACATGTATGATTTTCCATTAGTTGCGTCTTTTAATTTAACCAATTACATACTTTGGAAAGAGTCTCTTAAAACATATTTCGTGGTAAACGACCTTGAGTTTTTCATGGTTGAGGAGTGTCCTCAAGTCCCGACCCTTGATGCACCAAAATGTTCATAATGCATATAAGGTGTGGATGAAGGCTATTTGATGGCCCAACTTCACATTTTGGCTAGCATACCTGATGCATTAGCCAAAAGGGTTGAGAACATGGTCATTGTATATAAGATCATGTACTCGTCGCAAGAATTGTTTGAACGTCCGTTCTCACTTTTTGAGCAAAAAGGGATGGATGATAAAGAAACCAGTAGTCTCAGTTCCCAAGATAATCTCCAGTCTTTCTTGAATGTCAAGGGACTAAAAGAGAAAGCAATTTTTGCTGACTATGAAAAAGTTAATCGACGAAAATTGTTCTCTGAAATGGAACTTGGAACTTATTTAGGTTCTGATACTTATCCCACTACTCTCCAAAAGAGGAAGAAGCCTAAAGATAATAAATGTGATTTATTTGTCTTGAAAACGTGTTTGGTAGAGAATGATGATTATGCCTGGATACTTGATTCAGGTGCTACTAACCACGAAAGTTCTTCCTACCAAGGATTTAGTTCCTGTAAAATATTAGAAGATGGAAATTTGACTCTTTGAGTCGGTACTGATGAGGTTGTTTCAACTATTGCTATAGGCAGGCTGAAGTTGTTTTTTGGACAAGAAACGTTATCTGTTATTGGATAATATTTATGTAGTTCCTCATATAAAGAGGAACTTAATTTCAGTTTCTTGTCTGATTGAACAAGGTTATACCGTCTGCTTTTTTTAGAATAAATAGTTCATTTTCAAGAATGGTATGGAGATTGGTTTTGGTTCAATAGAAAATAACTTATATGTACTAAGATCGTTAGTCATAAAAGCCTTGCTTAATACTGAAATGTTCAAAGCAACGACAACTGCAAAAAGACCAAAGGTTTCTCCTAAGGAAACACCGATCTTTGGCATATAAGGTTAGGTCACATCAACCTCAATAGGATTGAGAAGTTGGTGAAATGTGGATTTCTAAATGGTTTAGAAGAAAACTCATTGTCGGTATGTGAATTATGCCTTGAAGGCAAAATGACCAAACGACCTTTTACTGGAAAAGGTTATAGAGCCCAGGAGAACTTGGAGCTTATACATTCAGACCTCTGTGGTCCAATGAGTGTTAGAGCTCGAGGTGGGTATGAATATTTCATCTCTTTTATAGATGATTATTCAAGATATGGGTATCTATACCCAATGCAACATAAGCCTGACACTCTTGAAAAGTTCAAGGAGTATAAGGCTAAAGTTGAAAACTTGTTAGGTAAGAAGATAAAAACACTACAATCTGATCGTGGTGGAGAGTATATGGATTTAGAATTTCATAACTATATGATAGAACATGGAATCATGTCCAAACTCTCAGCCTCAGGTACACCTCAGCATAATGGTGTATCAGGGAGGAGAAACAGAACCCTATTGAACATGGTTCGGTCTATGATGAGTTATGCTTATCTTCCAGACTCGTTTTGGGGATTTGCAGTAGAGACTACATGTTCTATTTTGAACAACGTTTCCTCAAAAAGTGTTTTTGAAACACCTTTTGAGCTATGGAGAGGTCGTAAAGGTAGTTTACGCAACTTTAGGATTTGAGGATGTCTGGCCCACGTGCTTGTGGCTAACTCTAAAAGATTGGAACCGCATTCAAAAGTTTACCTCTTTATAGGCTACCCCAAGGAAACGAGGGGCAGATACTTCTATGATCCGAGTGAGAATAAATTGTTTGTGTCGACAAATGCTATTTTTTTGGAAGAAGACCACATCTTGTTTGTAATTATGGGATTAGTGTCCTAATTCTCCCGGAGTCTCGTTGTTTTTTATTATGCACATTGTTTTATGAATAAAATAACTGTTATTTCATTCCGGCATTTACTCATATCCAATTAAAAAAGCTCCATGGTTATCTTATGTAAAAAGTATGTATATGTGATATACAAGTGGATCATGCCTTAAGTGATAAACTAAATTGGTTTGTAGTATAAGAATTAAGGTGGGATACCTGATCTTGGTGACACTACGGATGCGACTTGCTTTGTAGAGGTTTGTAAGTGTTGTAAACTACTACAGATGGTAGATCCTGACCATTCATGTGGAGACATGCGAGTGGGGGCGTCCTATACAAAGAGTTTGTATAATACCGAACCACAAGATTACTAGACTCTATATATAATGTCGTTGATATTAGAGACTTACATCTCACCTAAGCGACCATAGGTGACACGACCTCAATCCTGAGTGTTTTGGGAACTCCAGCCTTTGAGGGCGATCCTTTGATTAGTATTGGTGAGAGTGGCCAGATTGTCAACTCAACATGCCTACCTTTTTGGGGACTTGTCTGATTTGGGAGCTGAGAACTAAATCCACAAGAAAGAATTCACTCCTTTCCCGAAGCAGGGATACGTAGAGAGATTGCTCCCTTAAAGGCTGATTCCAAGGCTTAAACATAGTGGCCATAACTTTTCTTTGGAAGAGAGGACTCAGTCATAGTAGGACTATGACTTATGTTCATTAAAGAATTCAGTGGTACTTAAGCAATTAGATGTAACTATAGGGACATAACGGTTATTGGTCGAGCTATACTTACGAGCGATCTGTGAAGGGTTGTCGCACTGTTGATTGGATAAGATGGACAAATAACATATCTGTGGTAAGAAGAGTTCAGTTGTCGGTCTTTAGTGGAGTGCCTGGCTATTAACGAATGGTGGATCTCGTGACTAAAGAGTTTAGTCAGTTATTCACGTACCATTGGAGCTTTGAGCTACAGGTCCATAAGGTCCCCATGGTAGCTCAATGGATTCAGTTGAGGATCAGTTCTTGGTGTTGATTTGAAATGTTAAAATTGACAAGAGGTATTTCGATTGTATGATATGATCGGTATGAAGTATGAGATATATCTAGTGGAGGATTAATGTAAATAAGATTTACATTAAGTGTCATGGAATAGAAAAAGAGCAATGGTTTGTATGTTTTATGAGATGAAATATTAAAACTATAGGTTATAAATATAATATGATAAGTTGGTTATCATTTATATTTATAATAATATTAATTATTGGATAATTATCTCTTTTTATCTAATAACTAATTGAGTGGGAGGTCATTGGTGGTTTCATGGTAACCGTGAGATAAAAGAAAAAATGTTTTCCTAATTTTAGTAAGGTTGGTAAAATTTTGTGATTTCGAGAATTCCTCTCTCGGAAATATTCTCATGGAAGTTGTTAGGTAAATAGAATTTACTAAGCGATAGCTTGTATAAGGTAAATGATCGTGGAGTGTTTGTAGGCGACAGACACTTAGCTAAGCGATGAGCTAAACGATCGTATAGCTTTTGTTAGACGATCGCCTAGCTTTTCCTATATGATTGAGCATCGACCTATACGATAGGTTCTACCATCTCCCACTTGCTTAATCATTTACACGATTTGTTTCCTCCTATGTTCTGCCTTAAACCAAGTCTACATAGAGCCCACCCTCTAGATTCTCACACCGAGAATATCAAGGTAACCTTCTTGGTGGTGTCATACTCAACTCGATACTGTCAAGGTTCTATGGAGGCCGTTCGTGTTGTTGGGGTGTTCATGATCGAGGCGATCGCTGAGTTTGAGTGCGCGATGTTTGTGCAGTGTAGCGGTCATGTTGGACGAGCATTCTTGTGTAGCTATGTTGCTGTGATCGAGCATTCGTGATCAAAGAACTTGCAGATGAGTCTACAAAAGTGTGTAGCTTTTGTCCTTGATCTTATGTATTACATGATGTAATTTCTGTATTTAATGCATAACCGTTGTTTCTGTTTATGATTGTAATTGTAAGTTCATATACGATTGTAATTTGAAATGATCTTTCCACTGCTCAAGGAAATCCTCGTGTTCGATTTTCTTCAATTAGTATCAGAGCCAAGTTGTTCTGTATTCCAAATTTCAGTTCGGTTTTGAATTTCTCTTACAGTCATGGTGGGTTTTCCGTATTTGTATTTAATTGTTAAGCGCATCTGTGGATGGAATTGATGAATGTTTTTGGGTTTAATTGCCTTTGTTTAAAGCTTTCTTCAATTAAAAATTGTTAATTTTTAAGGGCCCCTATGTTTTTGGACATAATTAACTTACAATCGAGTCTGTAATTCAAAGAGTTTGAGTTAGTCGAGTCATTGATAACGAGCAGAAATGCACGTTATCATAGTACTATGTTCTTAAACAATGTTGGCTTGCGTTGATAAAAACATGTTAAATTGCATCCAAAAAGTATCAAATTCATAATATTACGGTCACGTGCGTTCATCGCATAGAAACAGTTGATTTTTGTGTTTTTATGCAAAACATGCGTTGACGCAAGGCGAAAATTGCAATCATAGGAAATCATTGGTCGAGCGCAGCATTATCGCAAGGCTTTGCAATGATTGTGTTTGCAAACATTTGCTCAAGAAGGATTGTCGCAACCTGGTCAATGCAACTTAGTGGGTGCATCTGGGTGAAAGGCACAATTAATCGTGATGGGACAGAAAGCTGATGATGGTTGAATCCGAATTAAGCTGACAGCCACTAACGATAACAAGTATATTCAGATTTTCAGTGACAAATATTTGACACATCAGTCGGGGAATTAAGGTCATCCCATCTGAGCAATCATAAGAGAGAAGCCGCCTTCACCCCGAAGCTCTATAAATACTAGAGGAATCTTTCAGAAAAAGGGTCCAACCAGTTCACCATCTTACGAGTTCATAGTTCTGTTGATAGTTTAGCCTAGTTCTTGGATTTTCTTTTATTTTAAGGTGGACGCAAGAGAAGAAGGTTGTGCCGAAAAATCGTTCCGGTAAGCTTGGGAGAGCACCGAAAGCTTCAAGGATAGAGAGAGGGCCAACGTCTGCGAAAGCAGGAATATCTTTTGAACCGAATAGAGATTTACAATGTAAAAGCCTCGATCAGTAAGGAATTGCTACCAGGCTCTCTACCTTTATCTTCCATTGTTATTTTGTACTCAACTCATTTATACAAATGGAATTTCCTTCTCGATATCTGTTCACTCTCTGTTATTTACGCATGAGTAGCTAAATCTGTTGAATGGGTTAAGAAGCATTTAGTTAGCACAACTGAAAGTCTTCATTCTATGCGATTATCTTGTATTATTATGCTTCATTCGTCCATTAGAGATACTCGAGAGGGTAGTCTAAGGACAGGATCTAGGCTTGGGAAAGTCAGGTTAGAATCTAAGCTCGAGAGAGTCAGATTAGAACGCATAATCAAGAGATAGGAGCTTAGGAATAAGCATTGTTTGCTATCAACGCATCGCATGCATCCAAGAGATAGGATATGATTGTATGCGGTCACCTTGCCTTTATGCATCTTGCATCATCGCATAAGACAATAGTAGAGACTTAGGAATAAGCTCAATGGACACTTTTGCATTCAACACATGCGTCCTAGACTTAGAAGTATTGCATTTTCATTGGAAAATGACTTGTTGTGCATGGTTGTAGCATGATCGCATAGTTTGACACATTCCCAAGTAACGCTAACTAAATACCTTCTCAACCGTTCATCCGCAGACTCGGTGCATCTATCACGCAACCCGACTTTTCTCAAATATGTCGCATTTATTTATTTTTCATCATCGCAAACAACAACCTCAACAACTATTGATTTATCCGGTTATCACAAAGTTTTCTAAAAATTACCAACGCAACCTGTTTTCACTAGTCCTTGAGTATGACCCTAGACTTACTAGGAAACTTAGTGGAGTTTACACTTGGATTCCGCTAAAGAAACTTAAGTGCTCAACGCATTTTTCACCATCGCATTTCATCCACAATTTCACATCATAAAATAACGCATCAGTCATTCGTGATGAACTTTTCGAAGCATGGAGATGCGTTTCTCAACGAGGAAGAAGACCAATACTTGGTCGTATCGTGTAACCTAAGGTAAACGATCGTTAGGATTTATCTAAACAATCGTTTAGATTTTTCTATACGATCATGTAGTATTTACTAAATGAGTGTTTAGCTAATGCTAAACGATGGGGTAAATCATTTACTCTATCACGTAGCATTGGTTGCCCGATCGCGTAGGCGCTGGAGATAGACGATCATAGTGGGAGCATGTGATGCTCATCGTTTAGTAAAAGGCACGCGCTAGACGATCATGTAGTTAGCAAGCCCCATCGCTTAGTTACTACCAACATGATCTCGCGGTATACGATACTAAGGCGTTCACTAAGCGATCATGTAGGCGATGGTGCTTTGCCGCATCATAATCATTTAGACGATTGCGTAAGGTGGACGTTGTGCGGAGTGTGCTAAACGATCGCGTACCTTGGGCTTAATCGCTTAGTTAAAGGTACACGATCGTGTAGTATTTACTAAACGATCGTTTAGCTCTGGGAGCGTTGGTAAGGGATAGAGCGAAGTGTTTGTTTTATCATGTAGATGGTCGTGGGGAGTTTAGTACACGATGGTTGGAGACGCATTGCTTCGCCCAAGCGGTTCAAGACCTGGTTCGCCTGTTTAAACCAAAGATTGCTTATTTTTTGTATTAGTTAGCTTTTTTTTGTGGATTTAAGGCAATTTTACCTGGTTCATCAACATTTGTTTATTATACGTGTGATGTATGGTGCTTATATGTCAAAGTTTTTGACATATAGTTTAAAACCCACCTTAGGTTGTGCAATCAATCATGTATCATGTATTATAAATGTTATAATATTGCATGAAGAAATTACTTGAAAGCATGTGCATGCATCATGAAATATAAGAGTTATATTTTGCATGCAGTGAGCATTATCATGCATTATCCTTTTATTATAAGTGTTATAGTCTAAGGGTAAATAGAAGCATGTTATGCTTGTTTCATTGTTGTTTTGTATAGGTGTTATATAAAAGAAGTAGCGATGAAGAACAGTGCATTGAGCATGAAACTTAAGCTGTTTATAATCATTATGAATGCCTTGAATGTCTTAACGTAGCATTGTGGTTTTGGTTGTTTCAGTTTATAAGTGTTATAAAGGAAATTAGAACTAAAATCAATAAGAAAGAGTTGCATACGGACTTTGGGCAAACTCATGTTTCTTAAAAGGGTTTTAAAATTGGATTGAGATAGACCTAAGTTCACTGGTTCTAAAGAGTTTAGTAACCTAGTTTAATCTTCTAAAATCGATTTAATAGGATTAAATTGGTTTCCATAAAAGATTAAATTTGTTTTAAATCTAACTATAAGGGACCTTTTATCTAAGGCGAGTTCTGTCTAGGCTGGGGTTCTTAAGTTGACAGAAACGAAACACTCCTACCTAGGAACCTACCTGAAAAGGTGAATTAGATAGATTTTCAACAAGCATGCGACAATTTGGTCAAAAGCTCTGTTAAAGAGTTTAATAGATGATGATCAAAAAGTTGTTTAACTATCCAAGGTAAAAGTTACTCTTGGGAAAACCTAAAAGTCACTTGGTTAAAATCCTTAGCCGTGTTTTCTCTAAGTAAACTAAACCCTAGGTTATAAAATACTCAGTGGGAGGAGGAGATGTATGTGATATGTCTATGATTCCACTCACATTTTTCCCTGTATGTTCATGCCGTGAGATTCATGCTTGGCCTCGTGGTGCCTTAGGAGCATCCCCCTCCGTATGGTGTTTGCATGAGTCAATATCAAGATGGACGGAGAGAGTGTTTATAGTAAGTGGGTGAAGGATGTGTGTTAACACGTTCTATGGTCTCTGTCATTGGTTCACACTGTGAGATCATTCTGTACTCCCTGTGTCACCCTAGGAGCATCTCTCTTCAGATGGGTTTTGTGCAGTTGGTCAAAATCAAGGTGAACTCCAGAACTGGATAGGGTCGCTATAGGTTTTGCCCCAATCGGAATTTTTCCCTTCAGATTTGCTACTTGGGGCAGATCTCTAGGGCCTAAAACGGCGGGTCACACTTACGGGAGATTGTTAAGTAAGTTAATGATCTATTGGCCAAATCAATGATGGCTATTCGTTATAGGAGGAGCAAGAGTTGTTCTGGTATTAATGACTGGTTGAGAACTTCTCAATTTAGAGGAGGGATAATTGACCTCCCTTCGGCGGTTTTTTTTCCTAAACCTTTGAAGCATCATTGTGAAATTAGATGTCACACGGAGTTCATATTAGTTTTGCTAAAACCTTATTGGATGTTGTTTTGTTTTACAACGGGTATTTGCTTAAAACCTAACGTAGGTCAATGTGTTTTTCATTTTCAGCGACTCGTTAGTATTTCTGTTCAGTGCTTTTAATATGACCGATTACATACAGTGGAAAGAATCGTGTAAGATGTATTTCATGGCAAACAACCTCGAATTTTTCATGGTTGAGGAGTGTCCTCAAGTCCCAACCCTTGATGCACTGTGAAGTGTTCGCAATGCATATGAGTTGTGGATGAAGGCTAATTCGTTGGCCCGACTTCCCATTTTGGCTAATACACTTGATGTTTTGCCCAAAAGGGTTGAGCACATGATCATTGCACGCAAGATCATGGACTTGTTACACGATAAGTTTGAACGTCAATTCTTACTTATCGAGCACAAAGGGATGGATGACAATACCGGTAGTGTCAGTTGTTCTAACACTGATCCCACTACTCTCCAAAAGAGGAGGAAAGATAGTAAATCTGATTTATTGGTCTTAGAGACATGTTTGGTAGAGAATCACGATTCTGCTTGGATCCTTGATTCAGGTGCTACCAATCATGTCAGTTTCACTTACCAAGGATTCAGTTCCTGGCAAACGTTGCAACAAGGAGAGATGACTCTTAGAGTCGATACTGGTGAGCTTGTTTCAGTTATTATCGTAGGTAGGTTGAAGTTATTTGTTGACAAGAAACATTATCTATTACTGGATAATGTTAGAGGAACTTAATCTCGGTTTCTTGTCTCATTGAACAAGGGTATACTGTCTCTTTTTTTTAGAATAAAGTGTTTATTTTCAAGAATGGAATGGAGATTGGCTTTGGTTCAATGGAAAGTCACTTATATGTACTAAAATCGTTAGTCATAAAAGCCTTGTTTAATATTGAAATGTTCAGTACGGCCACAACAGTTAAAAGACCAAAGCTTTCTCCTAAGGAAAACGCTCATCTTTGGCATCTAAGGTTAGGTCACATCAACCTTAATAGGATTGAGAAGTTGATGAAAAGTGGACTTCTAAAGCATTTAGAAGAAAATTCCTTGCCGGTATGTGAATCATGCCTCGAAGGCAAGATGACCAAATGACCTTTTACTGGAAAAGGTTATAGACCCAAGGAAGCCTTGAAGCTTGTACATTCAAACCTCTGTGGTTCGATGAATGTTAAAGCACGGGGTGGGTATGTATATTTCATCTCTTTCATAGATAATTATTCAAGGTACGGGTATCTATACCTAATGCAACATAAGCCTAAAGCCCTTGACAAGTTCAAGGTGTATAAGACTAAAGTTGAAAACTTGTTAGGTAAAAAGATAAAAACATTATGATCTGATCGTGGTGGAGAGTATATGGACCTCCAATTCCAAAATTATATGATAGAGCATGGGATTGCATCCCAACTCTCGGCCTCTGGTACACCTCAGCAGAATGGTGTATCAAAAAGGAGAAACAGAACCTTGTTGGTCATGGTTCGGTCTATGATGATTTATGCTCATTTTCCAGACTCATTTTGGGGTTTTTAGTGCAAACTGCATGCTATATCCTGAACAACATTTCCTCAAAAAGTATTTTTGAAAGATGAGCATATGTGCTCGTTACTCACCCAAAGAAGTTGGAACCGCGTTCGAAGGTTTGCCTATTTGTAGGCTACCCCAAGGAAAAACTTCTATGATCCGAGTGAGAACAAAGTGTTTGTTTCTACAAATGTTATCTTCTTGGTAGAAGACCACATTCGAGATCATAAGCCATGAAGTAAACTATTGAGGGTTTAACAAGAGTTGTTGAACAAGCCGACAAATCAACAAGAGTTGTTGAGGTCGGAACATCTTGTCAACCAGCTCAAGAGTTGAGACTGCCTCGACGTAGTGTGAGGGTTATGAACCCACCGGATCGCCACATAGGTTTTACTAAAGCCCAAAACGTCATTTCAAATGATGGGGTCGAGGATCCGTTGTCTTTTAAGAAAGCAATGAAGGATGTTGACAAAGATGAATGGGTTAAAGCCATGAACCAGGAAATGGAGTCTATGTGCTTCACTAACATCTGAGAGCTTGTTGATCCACCTGATGAGGTAAGACCTATTGGGTGTAAGTGGATCTATAAGTGAAAAAGAGGCGTAGATGGAACGGTGCAAACCTTTAAGGCTCGACTCGTGACAAAGGATTATACCCAGGTCGAGGGAGTTGACTATGGAAACTTTCTCACCTGTTGTCATGCTCAAGTCTATCAGGATTCTCCTGTCCATAGCCACATTTTATGATTATGAAATATGGCAAATGGACGTCAAGACTACCTTTCTTAATGGTAATCTTGAGGAGACCATCTATATGACTCAGCCAGAGGGGTTCATAATTCAAGATCAAGAACAAAAAGTTTGCAAACTTAATAGGTCCATTTATAGGCTGAAACAAGCATCTCGATCATGGAACTTCAGATTTGACACTGTGGTCAAATCATTTGGCTTTGATCAGAATGTTGATGAGCCTTATGTATACAAGAAGATCATCAATAGCTTAGTAGCTTTCCTGGTACTGTATGTGGATGATATCCTACTCATTGGGAATGATGTAGGGTGTCTGACTAACATTAAGAAATGGCTAGCTGCCCAGTTCCAAATGAAAGATTTGGGTGAGACACAGTATGTTCTAAGGATCTAGATCTTTTGGGATCATAAGAACAAACGGTTAGCCATGTCTCAGACATCGTATATTGATCAAATGTTGATCAGGTACAAGATGTAAGATTTCAAGAGAGGTTTATTACCCTTCAGGCATGGAATCATTTTGTCTAAGGATCAATGTCCTAAGAAACCTCAAGAGGTTTAGAAGATAAGAGGGATTCCCTATGCTTCAGCTGTAGAAAGCTTAATGTATGCAATGTTGTGTACTAGACCCGACATTTGCTATGCAGTAGGGATTGTCAGTCGATATCAGTCCAATCCAGCATTTGATCAATAGACGACGGTCAAGACGATCCTCAAGTATCTTCGAAAAACGAGGGACTACATTCTCGTGTATGGAGATAAGGATCTAATCCTTACAGGATACACAGAATCTGACTTTCAGACTGATAGAGATTCTCGCAAATCGACATCAGGGTCTGTTTCACTTTGAATGGAGAGACTGTAGTGTGGTGAAGCATCAAGCAAGGATGCATCACGGACTCCACTATGGAAGTCGAATACGTAGCAGCTTGTGAAGCAACTGAGGAGGCTATTTGGCTGAGGAAATTCCTTTTAGATTTGGAAGTTATTCTAAATATGGATTTGCCTATCACACTTTATTGTGATAACAGCAGGGTTGTGGCAAATTCGAAGGAACCTCGGAGTCATCGTCGAGGTATTGGAAATTATTCCACATATAGATTTCCTTCATCATTACCCTTCAGGCATGGAATTGTTTTGTCTAAGGAACAATGTCCTAAGACACCTCAAGAGGTTGAAGAAATGAGACGGATTCCCTATGCTTCGGCTGTTGGAAGCTTCATGTATGTAATGTTATGTACTAGACCTGACATTTTCTATGCAATAGGGATTATCAGTCAAAAAACGATTCTCAAGTATCTCCAGAGAACGAGAGACTATATGATTGTGTATGGATATAAGGATTTGATCCTTACAGAATACACAAACTCTGACTTTCAAACTGATAAAGATTCTCAGAAATCGACATCAGGGTTAGTGTTCACTCTGAATGGAAGGGTTGTAGTTTAGCGAAGCATCAAGCAAGGATGCATCACGGACTCCAATAAGGAAGCTGAATATGTAGCCACTTGTGAAGCTGCTAAAGAGGTTGTTCGGCTTAGGAAGTTTCTAACAAATTTGGAAGTTGTTCCAAATATGTCTTTGCCGATTACTCTCTCCCGCTGTGGCAAATTCTAAGGAACCTCGGAGTCACCGAAGAGGCAAGCATATTGAATGGAAGTAACATTTGATCAAAGAGATTGTACATCGTGGTGATGTGATAGTCACGAAGAACGTGTTAGAGCACAATGTTGTTGATCCGTTTACAAAGGCTCTTACGGCTAAAGTGTTCGACGGTCGTCTGGAGAGTCTGGGTCTACGGGACATGCGGCACCTTGTCTAGGGCAAGTGGGAGATGATACTGGGGTATAAAGTATGCCCTAGTTTATTGTATATTGTACTTTTTTTTATATATTATATATTAGTCTCCCAAAGCATTAGGACAAGTGGGAGATTATTGGGATTGGTGTCTTAATTCTCTCGGTGGATTCGTAGTTTGTAAACATTTTGTACACACATTGTTATTAATAAAATAAATGTTATTTTATTTTCATTTACTCAAATCCAATAAACTAAGATCCTTGCTTATTTCATGTAACTTAAGCATGTATGTAAGACATACAACTAGATCATGCCTTAAGTAATAACCTAAATGGTCTGTAGTGTAAGGATAAAGGAGGGATACCTTATCCTGGTGACACTATGGATACGGCCCACTTTGTAGATGTTACAAGCGTTTTAAAGTGCTACAAATGGTTTGATCCTGACCTTTCATGTGGAGACATGCGAGCGGGGGTGTCCTATACAAAGAGTTTGTATAAAACTGAACCACGAGATGATTAGTCTCTTTATATAACGTCGTTGTATAGGTGACATGATCTTAATCCTGGAGTTGGAAAGTCCTGCCTGAGGGCGGTCCTTTGATAGTATGGGTGAGAGTGGCCAGATTGCCCACTCAACAAGCCTACCTTTTTGGGGATTCGTCTGATTGGAGAACTAGGAACCCAACTACACAAGACGAAATTCACTCCTTCCCTGAAGTAGGGGTAAGTAGATAAATTGCTCCCTTAAGGGCTGATTCTAGATCTTGAACATAGTGGCCACACCCTCTCTTTAGAAGAGAGAACTCAGTCATAGTAGAACTATGACTTATTGTTCATTAGAGGAATCTGTGGTACTTAAGGAGTTAAATGTAACTACAAGGAAAAATGGTAAATTGGCACAGGTGTACTTACGAGCGATTTGTGAAGGGTCATCGCCCTGTTGATTGTTATATGAACACAAAAATATATCTGCAGTGAGAAGAGTGCAACTGTCAATCTTTAGTGGAGTGTTCGACAGTTAACGAATGGTGGATCTCGTGACTAAAGAGTTTAGTCAGTTATTCATATATCGTTGGAGCTTCAAACTACAGGTCCATGAGGTCCCCTTGATAGCTCAATGGATTCAAGTTGAGAATCAGTTTTAGGGTTAGTTTGAAGTGTTCAAATTAACAAGAGGGAATTTGATTATATATGATATAATTAAATTGGTTCAATTATATGTGATATAATTGATTTGATGTATTAGATATATTAATTGGAGGAATTGATATAAATATGATTTATATTCAATAAAGGAGAAAATAACTATAGTTTAAATATTACATATGATGTGATATTAAAACTATAGGTTATAAATATAATATGATAAGTTAGTTATTATATTTATTTATAATAAAAAACAATTATGAGATAATTGTTTAGTTGGTTATTTTCTCCATTAACCGTGTAAGTGGAATGTTAATTTTAGTTTTGAATAACTGAAGGATAAAATGAAAAGAGTTTTCATTTTATGAACAATCGCTTCATTTAAGTGAATTGCTAATCGTTTACTCACAAGAGAATACATAATAGCCCTCTAGCGAGAAACTAAACGATAGTGAAAACGATTGAGCGAGTTACTAAGCGATTGAACGAGATTTACTAAATGATCAAGTACTCTCAGTCTATGCGATAGACATAACCTTTCTCCCATTTACTTGATCGTGTAGTTCGATCGTTTTCTTCCTCGTTTCCTCTACAAAATTCACACAAAGCCCACACCTCCTGGATTCTCACTCCGAGAATACCAAGGTTGCCAAGTGGTAGTGTCGATGGGATGTTGTTCGAGGAGTAGATTGTTCGTGATTTAAACGACAGTGAGTGATTGGCTAGACGATTGTGACGATAGCGTGAGGTTGCCCTTCAATTGCTCACTAGAGCGAGAGATTGTTGTCCAATTGTTCACGAGCGCGAGAGATTTCCAGAAGAAGAGTTCTTTAAAGGTATGTCTCTCAATTCCTTTTGTATTTGATTAAGAAAGCATGTTTTATTTTTGTGTAAGATGCATAACTATTCTTATATGTTTGTAAGTGCATTTATTCTTGCACAATGGGCTTGGAAAGATCTTGCTTCCACTCATGGAGATCTCTATTTAGATTTCCTTCAAGGATACCCATGCTTCGGTCTCTCATAAAGAACTACCTACGTGCATGTGGAGTATACTAAGTACCGTCAACACCTTAGGTACTTCCTCAGATACCGTTTATACCTTCGGTACCCGGTATATTAGAAACATAATATCCATGGGAAATTCTAGCATCATTATCAGTCACATGCATGCTTCACATTTAATAACATGTAGTTGCATTTCTTTTCATAACTTCTTAATGTACGCTAGGATTAACAAAACTCATTTAAAGTACAATTATAACTTTAGTTGCTTGGAAAACCATGAACATTAGCATGAAATTCATTCGAACTTCATGTCCCTTTTATGGACATATTTGAAAACATTTAGCGACTCACAAATCCTTGGGCTTAGTTCTTCCTAAGATTTGCAAGCCTCTCAAATGGACGTAGTTCCTACACATAAAAGAATAAGAGTTTAGTTGCTACTTGGCCTCCCTTTTGAGACTACTCTTTTAACTAAGTTCATACTTGGCAATGGATTGCCCAAACGTCCAACATTTCTCATATTCAACTTCTAAGGTAAATAACTTGACAAGTAGAACTCATTCCATGAAAGTTCCTTCTCCAAAAATGCCCGAAAATGAGCCTCTGACTCTTCTTTTCTTCTTCGACCTTCTTTCCTGTGAGATCTCCCTTTCAAAGGCTCAATTTTAGTAACTAGACTCAAAGAGCTTTCCAATGGTACCAAGTTCGCCTGGTTTGCTCAAGTAAAACGACCAAAATGACCCTTGAAGTTATCTTCCTTTTTATACTATTGTCCAACCCTTCACCTGAAATCTCCTTAAGCTACCTCACCCGTTAATGGAGATCAAGGGTTGAGATTAAGCCATATGTCTAGCTAACTAAAAGAGAAGTCTAAAACTGAGCGTTTAAATCTGGGTGTTTTGAGCAACTAATTTCTCGTTGAGGAAACTCGATGGGGAGATGTCCTTACTCGATAGAAAATTCCAGGACTCTCTGTCAAATACTCGATGGAAGGGCTCACTACTCGATGGGAAACTCAACGCTGGGAGCTCACTCGACACGCACCCTTACTCGATGCTCGAACTCGACATGTGAGCTTTCCTCTCTCTCCTTCGACACTCGTCTCATTCCTCACTCACGTATACTCGACACTTGGTAGCATCTACTTGATGTTCGACCCTTCTCGATCACTTATACTCAACACTGCCTCCTTCCTCACTCACTTATACTCGATGCTCAGCAGCATCTGCTCGATGCTTGCCTGACGCTTACTTGATGTTCAAGCATCCTTAAGTGCGATCAACACTTACCCAAAATTTCCCTTGTCGAGCCAGGATGGTGTGAACGAGAGCTAAGCTTCCTTACTTAACCATTTTCCCTAGTTTTAAACTCATCTTTTACTTCGGAATGTACAATCCAAACTAACTTAGATATTTAAACCAACATTTGCTTAACTTAACAATAAACATCGTTGAAAAGGGAAAAGTAAGGTGCGGGTCTTACATGCGTAACATAACGCAAGGTGCGGGTCTTACATGCGTACCATAACGACACCTACCATGCGGTTTAAAAATGTTATATGTTTTTATAACATTTTTTACTACTATAAAAATTCTATTAAAGGTCATTTATGGTATTTTCATAATGTTATGTAAAGTTTCTATAACATTAAATTCATGCAATAAAAAATGAACATTTTAAACTTATTTTATAGCAATGGAAAAATGCTATGAAAAGTCAAGGACTTTCAATGACACCGTCTATGACAGCATGCCTAAAAACGCTATGGTTTATTTTTATAGAATTATTTAGTTGCTATAATAAATGCTATTAAAAAAACAACCATAGCGTTTTTGCTAACGCTATGAAAAGTTTCATAGCATTAAAATTATGCTACCAACAAAGAGCATTTTATAGCATTTTTTATAGTGTTGGAAAAACACTATGAAAAGCCATTGACTTCCAATAACATCGCCTATGACAGCATCTCAAAAAATGCTATCAAAAGTCTATGATAGTGTTTTTTGCTTGTTATCGTATGTGATATTTGTTGTAGTGCCATGTATATCTTATTGCTGCCATCTAACTTCTCATATGTAATAAACAATGACTTGTGTTTACAAATATGAGTAGTAGCACCAGTATCAATCCACCTTGGTGTCTGAAGCCATATTTACCTAAAAATGATGTTAACCAAATCGTCATTTTCCACGACATTAGGTTGATTGTTGGAACTTTGTCCCTTCTTGTGCTTGCACATTGCAGTAGTATGGCTATTCTTACCACAAACCCAACAACTGCCTCAAATGGGTTTGCTAGCACCATTCCATGCCCCATAATTCAAATTTTCCTTCTTGAAAATCAGCTTCTTAGGTTTATGTTTTGAAGCTTCAGCAATGTGAGCCTTGGCTTCAACTTCTAGCGGGGTTTTATCTCCTTTTCTGTTATCCTCTTCTATACAGAGTTTTATCGCGAGGTTTTCCATGGATTACTCCTTTCACTTATGTTTGAGATAGCATTTGAAGTCCTTCCGAGAAGGAGGTAGCTTCTCAATCACAAAAACAACTTGGAACATCATGTTTCATTTTATAAATCCACTTACATTCGAGCAATTTCTGCTTTTGTGGTTTGTCTACTAATTCCCAAGTCTGATTTTTTTTATAAATGAATCTATTTCTTCTTGCATTGCTTGCTTCCATTTATCACTGTCTTTTGAATTCATTGCATGTCACACCTCCTCCCGAGCCTTGTCTCCCAGACCCGAAAGGAGACGTGAAGACAGATGATACCACCCTTGCGATACAAACAACCCAAATTCATATCATTTCACAAACAGTTACAAAGTTTGTACTATTATACAATATTAGCTTTAACAAATCCTAACTTTCAAAGATAACCCCAATACGAGTCTTGCATTGTGAGAAAGTAGTAGTTCAAGACCTTGGATGGCTTTTCTCATAACGTTATGCTTTCCGCTATCTGGGGGGAAAGTAAAACATTGAAAAATGTGAGCTAGAAATCCCAGTAAGTGATACCTTTCAAAAAGAAAACAAGCTTGATTTAAGGAACACATCTGTGGGAAAACATTTTTCACACGAAGATAATCATCACAATAATAAAACAATTAGAGGATCAGTGGGACTAAGGAACAAGAGGTAATCTCGGAGGTAAAACAACCATTTGACCTAGTCGTTATTACGAACAACCTGTGAAGGGTTAACTTACTAATCATGGTTATATCGACTGGACGTAATATATTTACAGTGAGGGGATTGCAACTCTGGGCTTTAATGGAGTGATCCAATAGTTAACGAATAGGGGTTAATTCGGTGTAAAGAGTTTAGCCAATTAATCTCGAATCGTTGGAGCCCATGATCTGTAGGTCCACAAGGTCCCCCTAAGCTCACAAATGGATTAGCCTTAGAGTAGCGTGATAAGTTAATTTGAAACGTTCAAATTAGAATTAAGGGAATTAGTAATTATATGTAATATAATTATGCATTTAATTTTGGAATTAAACGAAATTGGAGAATCATTTAATATTCAAATATGATTTAAATATTAAATTCATGAATAGAGATTCATGATGGTGGAATTAGTAAATTAATTTAATATTTGATATTAAATTAATTAGGTTTAATTAAATTGTTTAATTAATTAATTATTATTAATTTTATTAGAAAATTAATTATTGAATTAATTTTGTAAAATTAATTAAAAAATTCATTTTTGAAAAAAAAATTTGATTTTAGAAATCAATTACAAATTCAAAATTGGAAAGAGATTGAAAATGGAAAATCCCAAAAGTGGGATATCTCCACTTTCAAAACCAAGTAGCACACACATTCTCTACCATTTTCTTGATTCAATCTTCCAAGCATGAGGTGCATTTCATGCAGCAATCTTCCTTGCATGAAAGTCTTGCAATAAATAGAGAAGTCTTGTCAAATCTCAGAAGATTGAAGTTTTTGCTGAAAAACTTGAGGTTGAAGAAGGTCTTCTTCCATGGTGCAGCAGTGATCTTCTTCTCCAAATTTCCTTAATCCAAGCTTATTTTGAGTCTCACAACTCAATCTAAGGCACCTAAGAGGATATTTGGGAAGGCTTTGAGGTGGTTCACAAGCAGATTTGGAGAAGATTTGCAGTTGGTATCGAGATTCAAGAGGTTCTTCAAAGGTATGTTATGAAACTATCTTATTAGTTTATGAGCATGCTTAATTTAAAGCCAAAATTAATGAATTACAATGTTTGTTGATCCATTTTACTTCCATTGTGTGTTTTCTAACTCCAACATTCGGTATCAGAGCATCATTTAAGCATTCAATTTGGTTTAATTTTGGCTTGTTTGGTGTTTCTTCATGAGATATATGAAATTGTTGCACTGATATGGTTTTCTGAGATTTGACATTTAATCTCTCTTTGATTCCTTTGTTAAATTTGTAATTGGCTATTGATTGATGAGTTTATATGTGTGCTCAAGAGTCTGTAATTTATTTGGAGTCATTAGAGTTGAAATTAAGTTGTAATTAAAGAAAGAAGTGAAGAAGGTCGAGTTATAGAAATCTGTTCATGAGCTTCTGTCCAGGCAGCGTTGCAACGCTGCCCTTGAGCGTTGCAACGCTGCTCATATTCCATCGAGGATCGAGTTTCAACGAGTGTTGAGTATCGAGTTGAACCGACCGAGTAGCGAGTTTAAACCAGCCACTTGTTGAGTAGTGAGTTCTAAACCAGTTTGACGATCTAGCTAGCGAGTTTCAGCCGGTTTGACTGGTTTTCTTCTTATCTGGTCTGGTTCGACCTTAAATGGTTTTTGGCTGGTTCTGTTTAGGAAATTCAGGTCCGATTCAAGCTGTTCGAGTTTGGTTTTAGGCGGTTCGAGCGGTCCAGAAGAGTTTTGGAGTCATTTCTTGCTGATTTTTGTAATAATTAGGCCTTTGTTTGCTTGAAAATTTTAAAACTAAAACTATATCAGTGTGTATTCAATTATTTATACATGTGATGTATGTTATAATTAAATAAATCTTGTATGTGTATAAAGTATGCCATGTAGATTTAAAATCCCATCATAGGAAGCATGTTACATGCATTGAAAGTATGTTATATAGGGTTATAATATATAGTATGCATGTTTAGGGTTTCTTTCATTTAATATAAATATTATATTAAATATTGAATGCCTTTGATGTTTGTTGTGGATGTTTAGCATGTCTAAAATTTTGTAAGTTGTTATAAAATTGGATTAGGCATTTAAAATCAACAATAAAGAATAGTTGCTTGCTCACGTAGGTTAACCACCTGTTTTAATAGTTAAAATAGGTCGTTAAATTTGTAAAATTAGGGTTACAAACTCAATCGGTATATAATCCTATCTAAAATTGGGGGTATTTAAGTTGATGGTCTATGAAACACCTCCTACCTGGGGATTATGGCCGAATAATTTAGCGTTATTAATCAGTTTTATGAGCAATACGTGAGCGGTGTGAGGTTCTAAAACTAATTTATCACCTAGACATCATAGGTTAAAATCCAAATATAAACGTTATACTCGGATAAACACCTAAACTTAGGTTGTTTAATTAGAAGGAACAAGACTAAGGAAATGTATACCCCATTTAACGTTAGAATACTTCAGTGGAAGTTTAATAACATATATGATATGTTATTAGAACACTTCAGTAAAAACAAATGATGTATATGATATGTTAGAATGCTTCAGTGGGAGATTAATAAACATATATGATATGATTATTTTTTTCTCTCACGTCCCTAAGAGTTCACGATCAAAATTCATGTTTCACTTCGTGTCACCCTGGGAGTGACCTCTATTTGGAAAGTGTTTACATGAATCAAGATTTTGGTGAATGGGGGAAGTTGTTCACCATAAAATCAAATGGGATGTTTTTATTTTAATTTTCACATCACAAGATGTCACATCGTGAGGTTCATACGACACTTCGTGTCACCCTAGGAGTGACCTCCATTTGGAAAGTATTTGTGTGAATCAATCAAGGTGAATGGGGGGAAGTTGTTCAATAGAAAATCAAATATATGATGTATTGATTTCAATTCTCACGTCCCTAGAAAATTCCCACTGTGAGATCCATGCAGCACTTCGTGTCACCCTAAGAGTGACCTCCATTCATAAAGTGTTCGTCATGAGGTCAAGATCAAAATGAATGGGGGAAGTAGTTCATAGTAAGTAGGTGAAGGATATGTGTCAACATATCTTGCGGTCTCTTCTGTTGGTTTGGACCATGAGATTCCTATGTTGTGCCTGCTTGTCATCTTTAAGTCGGCCTCGCTAGTCGTTTAACGACGGCTATCCCCTCAGAGGGTTTTAACATGGGATTCGGAACAACTCAAACTCCAGAAATGGATTGGGTTTCTAATGTCGTTTTCAACTTTGACTTTTCAAATTCGGAAGCATCGTTGGGGCTGACCTCTAAGGTCTAAAAATAGAGGGTTACACTTATAGAATTACTAAAAAGTTAGTAATTTCTGACCAAAAACGGTAGCTAAATGACTATCGGAATATGAGTTATTCTGGAGATAGTATTTAGTCAAGAATGTCTTGTTGTAGTATCGTTGCAAAAATAATCTTGGGTATATTATTACTTTCCTAAAACCTGATTGAGTTTAAAAAGCAATTCACTAATAAAATTTGTTTATATTTTTTAGAATGATGAGTTCAATAGTACAATTGTTGGCATTTGATAAACTTATTGGGGATAATTATGCCACTTGGAAAACAAACCTAAATACTATATTGGTGATAGATGATCTATAGTTCGTTTTAATAGAGGTGTGTCCTCCCATTCCTGGCTCAAATGCAAAATGAACTATTTAGGATGCATACGATAAATGGATCAGGGCGAATGACAAAACCCATACCTATATCCTTGCCAGCATATTTGATGTCTTGGCGAAGAATCATGAGAGTAAAGGTACTGCCAAAGAGATTATAGAATCTCTCCATGGAATGTTTGGACAATCGTCCTTCTCCTTGAGGCATGATGCTAGTAAATACATTTACAACTGTCATATGAAAGAAGGAGCCTATGTAAGAGAACATGTCCTGGACATGATGGTCCATTTTAATGTGGCAGAAGTAAATGAGGCTGTCGTTGACGAGAAAAGTCAAGTTGGTTTTATTCTAGAATCTCTTCCAAAGAGTTTTTGTCAGTTCTGCACGAACGCGCTTATGAATAAAATAGAATATAACTTGACAACTCTACTAAATGAGCTACAGGCTTACCAGACAATGATGAGAGTAAAAGGTCTGGAACCGGAAGTAAATGTTACTACCGCTGAGAAGAGAGGAACATCCTCCAAAAAGCCTGATATTACTTCTTCTTCATAGACTAAGAGTATTCCAGTTAAGAAGAACAAAGGGAAAGGGAAGAAGAAACCTGGTGGTAGAAAAGGCAAGGCTAACGCTGCAGATAAAGGAAAATGTTTCCACTGCAATGAAGAAGGGCATGGAAGAGAAACTGCCCTCAGTACCTTGTTGAGAAGAGAGCAGAGAAAGAAAAACAGGCAAATTAGTTCCTGAAGATTACTTGTTGTCCTCAAGTTGACGACTAGGAGATGTTGTTGTTGTTGTCTGAAGATGATCCTATCTACTTTTGTTATTGTAATAAAATTTAGTTTATCTTGTTGTAAAAATCAAATTGTATAAATTTTTGTTGTAAATGAAATGTTCACTAGCAAAAGTTATGTTTGTTCTATTGCAAAGTAACTTCTGTTAGAACCAACCTAGTTAAAAGCCATTTATAAATATTAAGATATTTAAAACGGCTAGAAATAAATCAATGCAAGTAGTTATTTAACCTAAGTGATAAGTTTAGAACACTTGAAAAGTTCAAAGTATACAAAACTTGTTAGGTAAAATAAAACCGAAATACTTTGATTGGATCAAAGTATAGAAAGTTTTAGATTCCTAGGACTATTTGATAGAACATAAAAACCAGTGAAAACTTTCTACGTCTAGTTTCCTTAATTTTTTTTTAACATTATTTCAATTTTAAGTTATTTCTAAAATTCTATATGAGATATGAAGAACTCATAAAAGTTGTTTATGATATGTAAAAGTTGTTTACATAGTTCAGAAATCTGAAAAGATCAATATGAGTGTTAATATTGAACCCTTGAGTGTTGGAATATTGTTCAAGATCACCTTGTATTATTTGTTTCATAAAAGCTTGCAAATATCAATCAAGAGTTATTAATTAAAACTGACACTGTAAACAAAAGGTTGTTTAGGCAGGTCAGATACATCTTACTCAAAGAGTTGAGAATACCTCGATGTAGTGGGAGGAATATATAATTTCCTAGCCATTATTGAGAAACGAGAGTTGTGAAAATAAGATGCATCCTCATATAGTTTAATAAGAAGTCTATTGTACACTAACATGTTTACAACGATTCTCTCGGCTAAAGTGTTTGAGAATCTCCTAGCAAGACTAGGACTACCAGGTATATAACTTGAGGCAAGTGGGAGAAAAACCGGGTGTGTGATACCGAATGGTGAACCATGGGTATGTGATACACTAATTTATTGTATTTCTTAGTAAAAACTCATATTGTATATTTAGATATATATTTTACCACTGTAGTTTTAGTCTAAATGGGAGTTTGTTGGGAGTTTGTTGGGTTTTATGTCCTAAAACTAGTGGTTTCTAAACAATAAAACTTATTCTAAAAATTCAATAAGTTGTTATTGAATATATGAATTGCTTATTTCGTTTTAGAAATAAATCCAATAAACTAAAAGATACATGACTATTACATGAGTACTTGAACTTTATGTGGAGACATAAAAGTAGATCAGGTTTGAGTAAATAGTCAAAATGATCTACAGTATATGAATAAGGTTGGGTGCCTTATTCTGGTAAAACTATTGGATGCAACCCACTCTATAGTTATTACAAAGAGTTGTAAAATGCAACAGACGATGTGATCCTAATTCGTACATGTTATGACATGAGGAGTGGGGGCATCTTGTGCAATAGGTTTGTACAAGATCGGACCATGAAATAAGTCACTCTTACTTTATAACGTTGTTTACTGTTTAAGACTAACTATTTCAAAGCGATGACCTAGGTAACTTGACCTTAAATCTAAGCTAACTATGAACTCCTGTTTATTCGGGTTTATCCTTAAATTTGCATCGGTGAGGGTTGGCTCGACAATGTTGGCTCAATAAACCTTCATTTCAGGGGTAAGACTGGGTAGATAGCTGGGGACATAGGGTGCAAGATGGAATCCACTCCTACTCGCTTTAAAGGATAGTAGAGAGGTTGTTCCCTTAAGTACTGACTCCGAGTCTTGAACAAGGGGCCCCACCCTCTCATTGGCTCGAGAGCGACTCGATTTGTGGATTGGATCACAAACTAATTGTTCATTAGATGATCAGTGTGGGACGTAAGGAATAAGAGGTAATCTCGGGAGTAAAACAACCATTTGACCTAGTCGTTATTACGAACAACCTGTGAAGGGTTAACTTACTAATCATGGTTATGTCGAGTGGACATAATATATCTACAGTGAGGGGAGTGCAACTCTGGGCTTTAGTGGAGTGACCCAGTAGTTAACGAATAGGGGTTAATTTGGTGTAAAGAGTTTAGCCAATTAATCTCGGATCGTTGGAGCCCATGATCTGTAGGTCCACGAGGTCCCCCTACTAGCTCACAAATGGATTAGCCTTAGAGTAGCGTGATAAGTTAATTTGAAACGCTCAAATTAGAATTAAGGGAATTAGTAATTATATGTGATATAATTATGCATTTAATTTTGGAATTAAACGAAATTGGAGAATCATTTAATATTTAAATATGATTTAAATATTAAATTCATGAATAGAGATTCATAATGGTGGAATTAGTATTAAATTAATATAATATTTGTTATTAAATTAATTAGGTTTAATTAAATTGTTTAATTAATTAATTATTATTAATTTTATTAGAAAATTAATTATTGAATTAATTTTGTAAAATTAATAAAAAAAATTCATTTTTGAAAAAAAAAAATTGATTTTAGAAATCAATTACAATTCAAAAATTGAAAAAGATTGAAAATGGAAAATCCCAAAAGTGGGATATCCCCACTTTAAAAACCAAGTAGCTCACACATTCTCCACCATTTTCTTGATTCAATCTTCTAAGCATGAGGTGTATTTCATGCAACAATCTTCAAAGTCTTGTAATAAATAGAGAAGATTGAAGTGGAATTTGGGCATGCACTTGATAAGTTTTTGTTGAAAAGCTTAAGGTTGAAGAAGGTCTTCTTCCATGGTGCAGCAGTGATCTTCTTCTCCAAATTCCCTTAATCCAAGCTTATTTTGATTCTCACAACTCAATCTAAGGTACCGAGAGGATAGTTAAGAAGGCCTTGAGGTGGTTCACAAGCAGATTTGGAGGAGATTTGCAGTTGGAATCGAGATTCAAGAGGTTCTTCAAAGGTATGTTATGAAACCCTCTTATTAGTTTTTGAGCATGCTTAATTTAAAGATAAAATTAATGAATTAGAATGCTTATTGATCCGTTTTACTTCCACTGTGTGTTTTCTAACTCTAACACGCTGGGCATCGAGCTGGGTTGGGCGTGCACCTGGGTGATCGTGCACACACGACTGGCGATGTCAAGTGTGTGCTAGACGTCAGCCGCACGGTCAAACATGTGTTGGGTGTCCGCGCGCGCCTGGTGTGGAGCGTCTATGCGCTAGCGATGACACATAGGCAGGTTGGGCGCGCACGCAAGCACGGCATCAGGCGATGGGCATTGCGCTATGTTGTGCGTCTGACTGGGCCTCCTGCCTTCCAATGTCGATCACTCTTTTCTCACAACTCCAACTCAAACGGTAGCCTAGAACCCCTCACTTAACTCTGGACACTCTCACACTAGAATCACTCAAAAGTCACGAGTAAATTGTGAGAACTAAACTCCTCAAACTAACCTATTTATAGGCATCCGAAACTCCCCTCTGTTTGACACCTCCAGCTCAATTGCATGTTCAAGTGCCATTTCCTCAAGCAGCCAACACCTACCCTTGCCACCTTTGCCTTGAAGTGGCTTCATCTCCTTTAGCCAACACAAAGTCCCAACTTTGCATGTCCTCTCATGCCTTCACCTAGCCTTGGCTCAATCTTAACTCTCCCTTGTTCAGCCACATGTCCGGATGAGTTGCCAATTTAGTCTTGCTCTTCAAGACAACTTGTCAACGCATACTCAACCAAATGACTGCATATTCTCTTGATCGCATGGTCTCATCTAATGCTTGACTTTTCCTTGACCCTCACTAATCTCAAGTCCATCGTATGTCCTCCCTTGGCCACATTCTCCTTCCCCACGCACGACTCTCCCTTGGCGCATAACCTCTTAGGCCAACACGTCTTCATGCACTCAACATCCATACTTAGGTCATCGCATGGTTCTTCATCGTACACCCACAACCAATGCATGCACAACTCCTCACCTAGGCTAACCTTGTCACATGTGTCTATGAGACCTTCCCTAACCTCTCAATGACTTAGTCATCGCATGGCTTCAATGCATAGGCTCCCTTTTCCTCGGTCAATCATGCAATCAACTTAACCTCAACTACCTTGGCTCATTGACACTCTTTGCCGCAAGCCCTTCACCCTTCAATGCCTACATCAACGCATAACTACCTCATTGCATATTTTTGGCATCACACGGCCTTATCATCGCACATCTCACAGTAGCACACCGTAATGCACGTCCAACAACTTGTGCTCATACTAATGCAATCCCCCGCGTGCAATTGTGCGTTCACCCCTGTGCACATCGCTTTGTGTCAACCGGTCTGCTCTTGCACGTTGGCCAATGCCTTGCCTGGCTTATCGCATGAGCAGCCCACTCACGCCAACACCTAGCTAGCATCCTCATGTCATCGCATGGCCACCCAACATTCACACCTTTCCTTGCAAAGCGCAACATCCCAACACTTGGTGCCTTGCTTTGGTCGCACGCCTATTACCAACACATGGCGCCTCCATGCGTTCAACACTTAGTCAAATTTTGTCCTTTAAAACCTCACTTAGCTACAACTTAAGTTTTAGCCTTTAAGATCCAATTTTCAACACTTAAGGTATTTTCAATCAGCATAAGATCCAAATCAGCATTTGCATATCTAGCAGGTTGTTTAATTTACCTTCTCTTTCTATCTCTGGGTAAATTATAAGATTGTAGATTTTCAATCTGAAAAGGTTTTTCTTCTATAGTCTCCACCTGAGAATAATCCTCTATGTTTGTCTGACTTTGTGTTTCATCAGACAATGTTTTTGACACATTAAACTCAATGTGTATCTCTAGAGTCTCCTGTTGATTTTTAACTGGTTGTTTTCCTTTGCCATCTTTGATTCATAAAAAATGACATGTCTTTTCAAGTAGCATACGATTCATCCTTTCAACCAAGACATTCTGTTGTGGAGTTCCTTTAACTGTCAAATGTCTTTGAATGCCTTCTCTTTCACACAAAAGTTTGAATTCATTATTTAAGAATTCCAAACCATTATCCGTTCTCAAAGTCTTCAACTTCTTCTCAGACTGTTTTTCAACCAGATTCTTCCATTCAACAAATTTTCTTAACGTCTCAGTTTTACTCCTCAATAGGTATGTCCATACCCTCCTTGAGAAGTCATCAAATATTGACAAAAAATATCAAGATCCTCCGATGGTTGGTGTTTTTTCTAGCCCCCATAGGTCAGCATGAGCATATCCAAAAACACATTTAGATGTATGCAATTTTTAGCAAAGGATACTCTGGTTGATTTGCCATAGATGCAGTGTTCACAGATACCAAGATTTCCTATTGATGAAGATCCTAGCAGTCTTTGTTTGCAGAGGTGTTTGAGACCATTATCACTAATATGCTCTAACCTCTGATTCCACACATTTTCTTCAACTTGTTGTTTCTGTGAAACATTAGCAATGGAGCCTACTATTGTGTGCCCTTCCAAAACATGTAGACCATGTAGGAGCTTTCCTCTCAACTTCACCATAACCCCATTTATTACTTTAATGTTACCATTTTTAAGCTTACAAGAGTAGCTAGCTGTGTCAAATACAATAGAAAGAAGGTTTCTCTTCGGGTCTGGAATGTACCTAACAGAGGTGAGTTCTCTAACTTGGTTATTGAACATTTTCACTTGAACAAATCTTATTCCTTTGAGCTACATTCATGATGGTTCCCTGGAGTACTTTGCCTCCATTGATCTCTATGAAGTTTTGAAACCAGTGGCAGTTGGGACTCATATGGAAAGAACATCCTGAGTCAAGTATCTATTCAGCTTTAAAGTTTCCATCTAAAGCCATCAAAACTTCAACATCTTGATAATTTTCAATTACATTAGCATTCTAAGAATCATCTACTTTCTTATTTTCATTCTTCCTTTTATTCTTCAATTCAAATAAATTCTTTCTAATATGACCTTATTTATTACAGTAGAAGCACTTCTTCCCTTTTCCTTGAGATTTTGATTTACCACGGTTGGTATTCTTGTTTGATTTCTTTTTAGATCTGCCTCTAGTCATCAAGACTTTAGGTTCTTTTCCCTTAGCCTTTTTCAATTCCAAATCTTTAGACCTTAAAGCATTCAACACTATGTCTATTGTGAGACTATCTCTACTATATTTTATGGCCATTTTAATTTCATTAAAAGAATATGGAAGAGAATTCAATAAAATTATTGCTCTATTCTCATCGGACATGGTTTTTTCAATGTTGCTAAGATCTAGTAGGACTCGATTATATTCATCAATATTATATTTAAGATCTTTAGCTAGATCCATCTTAAACCTAAAGAATCTCTTCTTAATATACAATTTATTAGTAAGATATTTTGTAAGGTAAATCGAATTGTTGTTTCCATACCTCAACTGCTGTATTTGCATCATTGACCTATCTCAGGACATTGTCTGGTAGATATAAAATAATTGTACTGTAAGCAATATCTTTCATTTCATCAATCTCTTTAGGTTTCAAGGTTGTTGTAAGATAAATCTTCTCATTTAATGCCTAGGCCACTTTTTTTTGTACAAGTAGTGCCCTCATTTTCTTCTTCCAAAGTGCAAAATCACCCTTCCTATCAAAACGCTCTATCTAAAATTTGGCCGCCATGGACATAAATCACGATAATATTTCAGACTATCGAGTTCATAAGGGCTCTGATACCAATTGTTACTGTGATGTAGTTAAACTGAGTCCAAACAAAAATAATAACAACAAGTTTAAGAGCAAAAACTGTGAGATGAAGGAAGAAGAAAGAACATAAAAGAATATAGTGGTTCAATCCCTAAATGGGATTTACATCCATTGTAGAAGGCCTTTGAAACTCTTTATTGATTCTCAGAATAATTTACAAAAAAAGATAAAGAAAAGAAGAGAAATAACTAAGGAAATACAACTCACTCCTCCTCGATCTCTCTCAGTCGTGAATCCTTATGCTCACAACAGAGAAAATAAAAAACTTCAGCAAGTTTCTCAGCTCCTCAGCTCCTTTTTCATGCTTTGTAATTCTAGCATCTTCAAGTATAAAAGCTCGCGCAATTGAAAGCATAAAAAAAACCTCGATAATAAACTCTATGGAGGAATCTTCTATTCTTCCTGCTCAGCAGGTAAAGCCTAAATGAGGCAAACAAATAGATGGATTTTTATCCCTTTCTTGTGGACTTTCAGCTTAATAAAAATTAAGATAAGCCCATTCTGCTGATGTGAAGAATAGTGACAGGCCCAATAAGGTCTTGGACCAAGATGTATTAAGCTAGCAGCAATACAATATTGTGGGATGGAAAAAACAATTACCATGGTTTCAAGCTAATAGATGCACTTGTTTTGTTCGATTCTACCTTAAAACATTTTACCAAATAGCTAAGACTAAAATTTTCCTTGGTCAGGATCAAATTATCTCTCAGTTGACAACGTATAGAGATGGTTGAACAATCTATATTGATTTGGCTCACTGAGAATATGTATGATCTCTCTTTGTAGTTTCAAATTGCCCATTCAATGACCTTTTTATTGTTGTTGATTGTTGTGAGAGGAATATCCAAGATAACACGAATACAATGTCCTTGACGGGTAAGAAAACTAACCCATTGCACCAACTGCCATGTAGATAACTGAAGAACACTTGTAAAAGTGCTTTAATTATTTTTAACTTAGGATTGTTATTACTAATTTGTGTGATTTATTGAGTTTAATTTAGTGAGTTTTAGGGAACCGTAATTTTGAAAAATTGGGGCATAAAATGGTGCAAAAATCCAAATTGAAGCATTTTAGGGTCAATCATGCAAAAAGGAAGAAAAAAAGCCAAAAATAATGAAAATGAGGGTGATGTGGCATAAGGTACAACAGTATAACTCGAGAGGGTAAAACGGAATAGCGTCACAATGCTACAAATTGTGAGGTGGGTATTTTTTTATAGAGACGATGCGACTATTTTAGGACTTTAAAGTAGTCGTTTGTCATTTAACCAGGGAGTTCAATTGGAGTTATGCTTAGGGAATTCCATAGATGTTGAGGGTTACTGTTATGGAGTTTTTTAAGAACCATAACATCGGGTGTAATAAGTGAATTATCAAGAAGAAGATGTTGATGCGGTGCTAATGACAGATAAAGAACAACTAACTTCCCCTTCATTTTTTTTCTTTCCCTTACTAATCTGTACAACATATTGAGTTGTACTATTTAAGCATGAGTGGCTGATTTATTTGTAGTTCTAGGGTTAGATTAATTTCAATAATGTTTATGGACTGATTCATACTAATTTGATTAATTGAATTCTATTGACTTTCTATCATGTTTGCATCTTTCTAATTGTATGTTTGATCACCATTTGATTAATTGATTCAAGATTTTTAATCTTGCTTGAAAGGGAGGATTTTAAACTTGAACTAGCATGTTAGACTAGTATTGGAATGTGCATGAGAATGACATAAAAATATTAGAGGTCAATAACAAAGAGTCTTAATGTTGCATTTAAATTGATCAATTGCATAAAAATAGGATCGATATTCGGTGTTAGAAAAGGTTGAACTCGAAAGAGGAAACTTGGATAATAGACTTCTAGGCATAAGTTGATGATTACATTAATTGAATGAAAAGTACTTGATTCCACAAATTTTTTGAATGAAATCGACATCCTAGGAAGTTCTTAATTGATTGTTTACTCCAATTCATTTTACTGTTTTCTTAGAATATCACCGTCACTTTTATAATCTCTAGATAAAAGTTAAGATAATTTCTTGGGTAACTAGGAGAACTAAATTGCTAATTCCCTAAGGACGATACTCAGTCTCACAACAGTTTTACTATATTATAACTAGACGTTTATACTTGCGCATGTCAATAACACTACGTGTCTTCATCATGACTATTATATTGAATAAGAACTTGGTCTAACTGAATCATGATACTTGGATTCACGTTCAATTGAGCCCAAAAATAGTTTTTTTTTACTCAAAGGCTAACTAAGCTGAAAATCTAATTATTGGGCCCAAAAGTCAATTAAGCCCAAGCCTACCTAAGGCCTTTAAAAAAACTCTATAAATAGAAAGCCTTACCTTTCACTAAAAGGGGGGAGATTGGAAGAATTGAAGACCAAAATTCTGAAGGCCCAAAAACTAAAACTGTGAAGATCTGAAGATGTAACTCTCTGAAGCTCTTAAAGTAAAAAAACTCCAGAGACGATCCAGAGAAAAAGTTAAAGACAGAAAATTCTAGAGAGAGTTCAAAAAGCATAACATTCTCCAAACTCTTGAAAATCAAACACGTCTTTGAAGACCAAGAGTACTTCAAAGATTAAATAACTTCCTTAAGTTACACAAAAACTATAGCGTCGATAACAAGTTGCAAAGCCAGAAAAATGAACATCGAGAATAAGCTATAAAGTCCTTGAGACAAATCCATGTTCGAGAACAAATTGCAAAGCATTCAAGACAAATCAACATCGAAAACAAGTCACAAACTTTAAAGGTAAGTTTACTTTGAGAGAAAAAGAATAAAAAATAAATATTAGAGATTGTACTGTACTTACATATAAATCAATACAAATTCAAGTCCATAACACGTAAAATTTCTTCGTTGAAATCTCATCTGAACACAATTCGGTTTATTTTGTTTCTAGTACTAATTTTGTAGATATCATTTGTTACCTATATTTTAAGATTAATTAAGTTATATTTTATTTGAATCTATTTTTCTAATTCGGTTTAGGCTCTCAAGTATTTTGGTCCATCATTTTAGTTTTTTTTTTTTTTTTCGCCTTTTTTGCCTTTTTTGCCTTTTCTATTCATACAAAAAGATTGTCAAAATTTAAATTTAGCACCTGTCTTGTTGGAGATGGAACGGGAAGGAATTTTGGGTGGGAGAATGTTGGAATTTAATATGGGGTAAGTATGATTTATGGTCTTATTTGTGTTTATTTTATATTTTTTAGTCTTATCATGCACCTTTTTATTTTATATCTAGTGTATTGAAATCTCTTAGGCTCAAAATCTTGAAAAACAAAATCATTATACACTGTTTTTTTTAGAAAAAAATATATAACTTTAAGAATTTTAGTTTGTTTTTAAATATAATTTAGTTGGCTAGATCTCATATTTGTTTTAAATTCATTTTCTGATTTTTGTTTAAACTAACAGGGGTATTTTGGTCTATTAATTTAGTTTAAAAAATATTTTCTTTTTTCCTTTATCTACTTTTATGAAGTGAAAGTCATTTAGCTATTTATCTGACTCCTTACATTTATTGATGATGTTTAACAAAGTTAAAGAATGAGAACAAAGGGTGGTTTACATCAATTTTGAGAATCTCATTCTGCTTTCAAATTCATCCAAAGTGGTGATTAATCTCATTTTCATCCCTTTATTCGATAAGATTTATACATTCTTTTTTATATCAATTAAACTCTTACACTTTCGTAAATGAATCAATGTAGACTTTTTGTCAAAATTTAATTCTTCGTACATTTATTCTAATCATCCATTTTATAAAACACCGACAATCGAAGAAGTCTATACATGTTTGATGTATGAATGATTTTCAAAGTTGACCATAATGAATTGTTTAAAGTGATTGATTGATGAAAACTTTGGAATTTAATTGTCTTAAATCATAAGTTTCACACGATATTGGTTGAATGATATTTGAACCAAAGTTTAAGAATTAAATTAGTCCAATGACTACTTTAGGGTCTAAATTGATTAAAGGTATAAATTGATGTTTGTTTTTTTTTCTTCAAATTGTTTTTAAATTTTTATTTTAATTTCTATATTTCCCTCGCCCTTATCTCCATCCCCAAATATTATTTTTTATTGTAGGTCAAGATAACACAAATATATTTATTTGATTAATTCATTTTCCAAATATATAACCTAGCTATGTATATATGTAAAACAACAGGAATACTAGAGCAACTGTACAAGCTATATCTATACATGAAAATGGAGTAGTAAGCATTTTAAAATCGGGTTTTTATCCATGAGATTAAAGTCAGGTTCAATTGAAAACTATAGATGGCTCATGTGTGTAAACACTAAGTGGTGGTTTGTTTGGTCGAAATCAAAGATTTCAATGGAATATGTACATTTTAATTACCACATTTGCATTTTGAGATAAGAATGTAAAACATCTAGACATCTTAAGATGCTCGAGTATTCTACTAAGAGAAATTTATTTAATTTTGAATGCATTCTTGCCATACGAGTTTTTAATATGCTTATCTAGAAACATCCTCGAATGACATCTTTACTTTTCACACTTTTCATTTATATTGAGTTGACGAGAGAAAAAACGAAATTTAAAGTTTTATTTGTGAAAATTGGTAAAAAGATTTTTAAATTAGAAGAATAGCAAAATGAATTTCATGATTATTAATTATTAACTATCGAATAACAAAACTATCCTATGCTTCTCTATTTTGAGAATTAGGAGAGCTTCAATCGAGAACTGTTCGGTTGTTTGTCCTAAAACTCACCGTTTATAATTTTAAACATATTCTATTTACAATAAATGCCAATTATTCAATAAAATTATTGTTGAATATGTAAGTTGCACTTGTAAAGACTAAATCCAATAAACTAAAATCCATGACTATTATACGAATACTTAGACTTTATGTAGAGACATAAAAATAGATAACTTCAAGTAAATAACTAAAACAGTCTATAGTATATGAATAAGGTTGGATATCTTATTCTGATAACACAATCGGATGTGACCCACTTTGTATTTAGTACAAACGATGTGATCCTGAACCGTTCATGTGGAGACATGCGACTGGGAGCGTCCTATGCAATGGGTTTGCGTAAGACCGGACCAAGAAACGAGTCACTCTTACTTTATAACATTGTTTACTGTTTAAGACTGACTATTTCAATTCAATGACGTAGGTAACTTGACCTTAATCCTGAGCTAACTATGAACTCTTGTTTATTTGGGATTATCCTTAGATTGCATGGCTAAGGGTTGGCTCAACAGTGTCGGCTCAATAAGCCTCCCATTTCAAGGGTAAGATCAAGTAGATAGCTGGGGACATAGGGTGCAAGATGAAAATCACTCCTACCTGCTTTTAGGGATAGTAAAGAGATTATTCCCTTGAGTGCTGACTCCAGGTTTTGAACAAGGGGCCCCACCCTCTCATTAACACAAACCAATTGTTCATTAGAGGATCAATGAGACTTAAGGAGCAAAATGTAATTTCAGGGGTAAAACAATATTTGTCCCAGCCGTTATTACGAAGAACCTGTGAAGGGTCGATTTACTGATTACAGTTAAATCAAATGGATAGAAATATATCTACAGTAAGAGGAGTGCAACTATTGGGCTTTAATGAAGTAACCCGGTAGTTAATGAATGTTGGTTAATTAGGTTAAAGAGTTTAGCTAGTTAATCTCGTATCATTGGAGCTAATGATCTGTAGGTTCATTAGGTCCCCCTACTAACTCACAAACGAAATAAACCTTAGAATAGAGTGATGAATTTAATTTGAAACGTTCGAAATTCGAATGAAGGAAATTAGTAATTATATGTGATATGATTACTCGTTTAGTTATTGAACTAAACAAAATTGGAGAATCGAACAATATTTAAATTTGATTTAAATATAAATTTCATGAATAAGAATTCATGGTAGTAGAATTGGTGTTTAATTAATTTAATATTTGATATTAAATTACTAGAATTAATTATTAATTTTAATTGAATTAATTTTTGTAAAATTAATAAAATTTCAGTTTAGTTAAAATAATTAAAACTGAAATTTTGATTTTAATTTTGAAATAAATTTCAAAATTAAAGAGAAAAATGGATTCTGGAGAAATCCACTAAAAGTAGGATTTTTTCCACTTAATAAACACCTTGATCTTCCACTCAATTCCACTAAATTGAAGAAGAAGGAGCTATCTTAAGGTGAGAAAATCTGAGTACGTGAGTTTCTTGAACAAAACTCACAAGATTGAGCTGAGAAGACATCCATCAAACTAGATTTTTGCTTAAAAGAAAGATTGAAGAAGGGTTCTTCAAGTTCCTGTAGAAAACAACTTCTCCTCTCAAATTCTTCCCTAAATTCCATTTTGAGTCTCACAACTCAATTTAAGGTTCTAGAGAATAGTAGGAAAGATAAAATGGTGATGGAGTGAAGAATCAAGCTGGAACTTGAAGATTTTGGTGTTCTTCAAAGTTATGTTATTGAAACCCTCTTTTTCCTTATGAACATGTTGTCTTAAATGCTAAAATTAATGAATTAAAGTGCTTATTGATCCTGATTTCTTCCGCTAATTGCATGCCAACTCCATCAATTGGTATCAGGGCAGTATTTAAGCACTCAATTCTTGTTAATTTTAGCTTGGTGAGTGATTTTCATAGTATGTATGAAAATGGTGGACTAATATGTTTTTTTCCAGTTTTGGCATTAAATTCTCTTCAATTATGTTTTAATTATTGTAATTGGCTCTTGTTTGATGGGCTTTAATGTGTGTTCAAGTGTCTATAAATTTGTTAAAGTCAATAGAGTTGTAATTAGGTTGTAATTGAAGAAAGTAACAAAGGTGGTCTATAGCAGAAAACTGTTTTTAAAGCTACTAACAGGCAGTGTTGCAACATTGCCCCTAGAGCATTGCAACACTACTCATCCTTCAGCCCAGAATCGAAGAATTGATCTTGTGGCATCGTAATGCTAGGATGAAGCCTTGCAACACTATTCATCCCAGGCCAGAAAGCGTGTGCATGACCCGACCAACAGTCTAAGTGAACCAGTTCAGCCGGTCTGGGTCTGGGAGGTTTGGTTCAATCCATTATAGACCAATTCAACTTGTTTTCAAGCCTTGGAGATCTGGTTCGGGTGGTTCACATCGGTTCGCGCAGTTCAAAAAAATTTTGGAGCTGGTTTTAATTAGTTTCGTAATAATTTAGGCTATTTGTTTGCTTAAAATGCTAAAACTGGTCCATATTAGTGTCTATTTAATTGTTTATGCATTGTGAATGCATGTTATAATTAAATAAATATTGTATATAGTTTGCCATGTACATTTAAAATCTCATCATAGAAAGCATGTTGTATGCATTGAAAGTATGTTATAGTATGCATGTTTAGGGTTTCACATATTTAATATAAGTGTTATATTAAATGCTAAAATGCTTGGTGAATGTTATGGATGCAAAGCATGTCAAAAGTTTTATAAGTTCTTATAAAAATTGGGTTAGACATTTAAAATCCATAAAAAAGATAAGTTACATGCTCATGTAGGTTAACAACTTGTTTTAATAGTTAAAATAGATCACTATCTTGTAAAATATTGGTTACAAACTCAACCGGTATATAATCTTGTCTAAGGTTAGAGGTATTTAAGTTGACGGTCTACGGAACACCTCCTACGTGGGGATTATGGCCAAATAATTGAACATTGTTAACCCGATTTTATGAGCATACGTGAGTGGTGTGAGGTTATAAAACTGGTTCACCTAGACATCGTAGGTTAATTCCAAATATAATCGTCATACTAGGAAAATTACCTAGACTTTTGTTGTTTAATTAGCCAGAACATACCTAAGTAAATATTTATTCAAATCAAATAGAATACTTCATTAGGAGATTAATAACATATATGATATGTTGTTCTTAGCATTCATGTCCCTAAGAGTTCACATCGTGAGATCCATGTTCGGTTTCTTGTCGATTATACCCCGACTGCTCCATTCGGAAAGTATTTACATGGGTCAATAGCAAGGTGAATAGGGGAAGTAGTTCATAGTAAGTGGGTGAAGGATGTGTGTCAATATCTTCTGTGGTCTCTTCCATTAGTTTGGACCGTGAGATTCTTATGTTGCGCCTGCTTGTCAACTTTATGCAATCTACGCTAGTCGTTTTACGGTGACTATCCCCTTTGAAGGTTGTAACATAGGATCAAAACAAATTAAACTCCAAAATGGATAGGGTTTCTTATGTTGATTCTCAACCTTGACTCTCCAATTCAGTAGCATCGTTGGAGTCTATCTCTGAAGTCTGAAAATAGAGGGTTACACTTGCAAGAGTTACTAAGTGTTAGTAAGTTCTTAACAGAAAACGGTAACTAAATAACTATAGGAATAAAAGTTATTCTAGAGGTAGTATTTAGTCAAGAATTTCTTGCTTCAGTAAATGAGTATTTGACTGCCCCTCGGTAGCATTAATTCATACTCACTAAAGTATCGTTGCAAATAAATAATGAAATTTGAGTACATTATTAATTTTGCTAAAATTGAATTGGATTTGATAGAAATTTACTAATTAGAATTTATCTATAATTTCAACATGTCGACTTCTTCAATATCATTTGCTTCCAATAAAAATAACAGTCTTAATTATTCAACATAAAAATCGAATATACTAGCAGATGATGATTTAAAATTTGTTTAACAGAGGCATGTCCTCTATCTCTCAACTTAACTACAATAAAAAAAAGTTTTGAACGTCATTGATGAGGAAACAAAAGAAGCACAACAGAGTTAATATGATTTGCTAGTCATTGAAACATGTTTAGTGGAAAATGATAAATTAACCTGCATAATAGATTCAGGTGTCGCTAACCATATCTGTGCTTTCGCTCAGAAAACTAGTTCCTTGAGATAGCTTACAGAAGGCGAGACAACCTTTAAGGTAGGGATCGAGGAGGTTATTTCAGCTAAAGTAGTGGGAGATGTAAAGTTATTTATTGGAGATAGACACATTTTACTTGAAAATTTTTATTACATTCCTTCTATGAAAAGGAATTTAATCTTTATCTCATTTTTGCTAGAACAAAATTATAAAGTCTCTTTTGAAAATAATGACGTGTTCATTATTTCAAAACGTAATAAAATATGTTCTGCAAATCTGAAAAATAACTTATATGTGTTAAACCAACTGAGGTAAAAGTCGTTTCGAATATAGAGATGTTTAAAACGGCTGACACTCAAAACAAGAAACGAAGGATTTCTCCAAATGCCTATCTTTGGCACTTAAGACTAGATCATATTAATCTCAATAGAATTGAAAGATTGGTTAAGAGTGGACTTCTAAACAAATTAGAAGATAACTCTTTACCTCCAAGTGAATCTTGTCTTGAGGGTAAAATGACCAAAAGACAAAAGAGGTCTTAAAGTTAAAGAGCCCTTATAGCTGGTACATTCAGACTTTTGCAGTCCGATGAATGTTAAAGTTAGAAGAGGGTATGAATATTTCATCAGTTTAATAGATGATTATTCAAGATATGGCTATATTTACCTAATGCATCTAAGTCTAAAACACTTCAAAAGTTCAAGGAATACAAGATAGAGGTTGAAAACCAATTAGGTAAAAAGATTAAAACATTTTAATCAGATCGTGGTGGTGAGTACATTTTGAACATAGTTCCCTCGAAAAGTGTTTCAGAAACACCTTATGAGTTATGGAGATATTGTAAAGGTAGTTTACGTCACTTCAGGATTTGGGATGTCCAGCACATGTGTTGGTGCAAAATCCAAAGAAATTGGAACATCGTTCAAAGGTATGTCTATGTGTAGACTATCCTAAAGAGTCAAAAGGTGGTTATTTTTATGATCATCGAGAAGATAAAGTATTTGTATCGACAAATACAAAATTTCTAAAGGAAGACCACATTAAAAATCATCAACCTCGCAGTAAGCTAGTATTAAGTGAGATGTCCAAAGATATTACAGATAGGTCAACAAGAGTTGTTTATCAAGCTGGTCCTTCAACAAAAGTTGATGATGAAATTGGTACTTCACATCCTTCTCAAGAATAGAGAATGCCTCAACGTAGTGGAAGGGTTATTCAATAGCCTGACCATTACATGGGTTTAACAAAAACTCAAGTCGTCATACCTGATGATGGCTTAAAGTATCCGTTGACCTTTAAACAGTCAATGAAAGATGTAGATAGAGACCAGTGGATAAAAGCCATGGACCTCGAAATGGAGTCAATGTACTCAGTCTGAGAACTTGTAAATCAACCAGAAGGAACAAAATCTATTGGTTGCAAATGGATTTACAAGAGAAAACGAGACCAAGTTGGTAAGGTACAGACCTACAAAGCTAGACTTCTAGTAAAAGGGTTTACCCAGATGGAGAGTAGATTATGGAGAAACCTTATCTCCGGTTTCCATGATCAAGTCCATTAGAATATTCTTGTCTATCGCTGCATTTTATGATTATGAAATCTAGCAGATGGATGTCAAGACAACTTTTCTCAATAGCTATCTTGAAGAAAGTATCTATATGTCTCAACCAGAGGGATTTATTGAATAGAGTCAAGAGCAAAAAGTTTGCAAGTTTAAAAGATCCATTTATGGATTAAAAAAAGCTGCTCGATCCTGGAAAATGAGATTTACACTGCGATCAAATCTTATGGCTTTGAACAGAACGTTGAGAACCTTGTGTTTACAAGAAGATTGTCAACAAAACTGTAGTTTTTTCTAGTTCTATATGTTGATCATATTCTACTCATTAGAAATGAAGTCGAATTTCTAAATGACGTTAAGAGATGGCTAACTATGCAATTCCAAATGAAGGATTTGAGAGAAGCGCAGTCTGTTCTTAGGATCCAAATAGTTCAGAATCGCAAGAACAAAACATTAGCATTGTCTCAGGTGTCTTATATAAAAAAGATGTTGTCTAGATATAAAATGAAAAATTCCAAGAAAGACATGTTATCTATCAGGCACGAAATTCGCGTGTCTAAGGAATAATGTTCTAAGACACCATGAGAGGTTGAGGTTATGAAACGAACTTCATATGCATTAGCAATTGAAGTTTAATGTATGTCATGTTGTATACACATCTCGACATCTGCTATGCAGTTAGATTTGTCAGCAGATACCAGTCCAATCCTGGATATGATCATTGGACTACCGTGAAAAACATCCCCAAGTATCTTTGAAAAATGAGGGACTATATGCTCGTGTATAGTACTAAGGATCTGATCCTTACTGGATAAACTGATTCTAACTTCCAGACCGATGTGGATTCGAGGAAATCTACTTCAGGATCAGTATTCACTCTGAATGGAGGAGCTATAGTATGGAAGAGTATAAAGCAAAGTTGCATTGCTGACTCCACCATGGAAGCGGAGTATATAGTTGCATGTGAAGTAGCCAAAGAAGTAGTTTGGATCAGAAATTTCTTAACCGGTTTGAAAGTTGTTCCAAATATGCATCTGCCCATCACCCTCTGTTGTGAGAACAATGGAGCAGTTGCAAATTTCAAAGAACCTAGAAGCCATAAGCGAGAAAAGCATATTGAGCGCAAGTCCCATCTTATAAGGGAGATCGTACATCGTAGAGACGTGATCGTCACGCAAATAGCCTCAGAAGAAAACTTAGTTGATCCATTTACAAAGACCCTCTCGACTGAAGTGTTCGAGGATCACATAGTAGGACTAGGACTACGAGATAGATAGAACAAGGGTAAGTGGGAGAAATACTGGGTATTGGATGCCCTACTTTATGGTATTTATTCTCTCGTTACTTAATGTTATATATATTTGTGTATATGTAAATCCACTGGAGTTTTAGTCCAAGCGGGAGTTTGTTGGGTTGTTTGTCCTAAAACTTTCTATTTGTAATTTTAAACATATTCTATTTACAATAAAGATGTTAATGCCAATTATTCAATAAAATTGTTGTTGAATATGTAAATTGCACTTGTAAAGACTAAATTCAATAAACTAAGATCCATGACTATTATATGAATACTTGGAATTTATGTAGAGACACCAAGATTGATCAAGTTCAAGTAAATAGCCAAAACGGTCTATAGTATATGAATAAGGTTGGGTACCTTATTCTGGTAACACAATCAGATGCGGCCTACTTTGTATTCAGTATAAACGATATTATCCTAAATCGTTCATGTGGAGATATGTGAGTGAGGGTGTCCTATGCAATGGGTTTGCATAAGACCAGACCAAGAAACGAGTCACTATTATTGTATAACCTTATTTACTAGGGTTGTACATGAGTTGGGTTGGGTTGGGTTGAGGATGCTTTTTGGATCAACTCGAAATTCAGGTTGGTTGGGTTAGCAACCCAAAGAACCCAAATAAAGTCTCTAATCCAACCCGACCCAACCCTTAAAATTCAGATTGGGTTGGGTTGGGTTGTCAGATTATAATTTGTTTTTTTTTCCTTTTTAATTAAAAATATGTAAATTTATATACAAAACATGACTAATATCTAAAATCTCATAAAATTCAAATGCTCAATACCAATTATATCTAAGATATTTATTGCAAACTTCAAATAAAATCAAATATCATAAAAATTTTAAAATAAAAAAATTTAAAATTCACAAATTAATCGATACAAAGTAATCAAATTTTAAACAAAGAGAAATATATATAGTATATTTTATTTATATATATAAAATTCGGGTTGGGTTGGGTCAACTCAATTTTTTTTTTTTAACCATCTCATGACCCAACCCAATCCAACAAAAATAGAAAAAATTTAACCCAACCCAACAAAAATAGAAAAAATTTAACCCAACCCAACCTAAAAACAAAACTAACCCAACCCAACCCTTATATTTTGGGTTGGGTAGTCTGAGTTGTTCGAGTTGTTGGGTTATTTGAACACCCTTATTGTTTACTGTTTAAGACTGACTGTTTCAATTCGATGACCTAGGTAACTCGACCTTAATCCTAAGCTAACTATGAACTTCTTTTTACTTGGAATTATCCATAGATTTGCATGGGTGAGGATTGGCTCAACAGCACCGGCTCAATAAGCCTCTCATTTCAGAGATAAGACCAGGTAGATAGCTAGAGACATAGGTGCAAGATGAAATTCTCTCCTACCTGCTTTTAGGAATAGTAGAGAGGTTGTTCCCTTAAGTGCTGACTCTGGGTCTTGATCAAGGGGCCCCACCCTCTCATTGGCTTGAGAGGGACTCGGTTTAATGATTGGAACACAAACCAATTGTTCATTAGAGGATTAGTGGGACTTAAGGAGCAATATGTAATTTCAGGGGTAAAACATCATTTGACCCAGTTGTTGTTATAAACAACCTGTAAAGGGTCGACTTAATGATTACGGTTAAATCAAGTAGAAAGAAATATATTTACAGCGAGGAGGGTGCAACTACTGGGCTTTAGTAACGCGGTAGTTAATGAATGTTGGTTAATTAGGTTAAAGAGTTTAGCCAGTTAATCTCAGATCATTGGAGCTCATGATCTGTAAGTTAGGTCTCCCTACTAGCTCACAAACGGAATAAATCTTAGAATAGAGTGATGATTTTAATTTGAAATGTTCAAAATTCAAATTAAGGGAATTAATAATTATATGAGATATAATTACTCGTTTAATTATTGAACTAAACGAAATTGGAGAATCGAGCAATATTTAAATTTGATTTACATATAAATTTCATGAATAGGAATTCATGGTAGTAGAATTTGTGTTTTATTAATTTAATATTTGATATTAAATTAATAGAATTAATTAAATTATTAAATTAACTATTAATTTTATTTAAAAAATTAATTAATTGAATTAATTTTCGTAAAATTAATAAAATTTCAGTTTAGTTAAAAGAATTAAAACTGAAATTTTATTTTAATTTTAAAATGAATTTCAAAGTTAAAGAGAAAAATGGATTTTTGAGAAATCCACTAAAAGTGGGATTTTCCCACGAAATGAACACCTTGATTTTCCACTCAATTCCACTAAATTGAAGAAGAAGTAGTTGTCTTAAGGCTTGGAAATCTGAGTGCATGAGTTTCTTGAACAAACTCATAAGATTAAGCTGAGAAGACATCCATCAAACTAGATTTTTGCTATAAAAAAAAAAAAAAAAAAAAAAAGGAGAGATTGAAAAAGAGTTCTTCAAATTCCTGTAGAAAACAACTTCTCCTCTCAAATTCTTCCCTAAATTCAATTCATTTCGAGTCCCACAACTCAATCTAAAGTCCCAGAGAATAGTGGAGAATATCAAGTGGTGGTCTACATCCATTTGGAGTGAAGAATCAAGCTGGAACTTGAAGATTTTGGTGTTCTTCAATGGTATGTTGTTGAAATCCTCTTTTTCCTTATGAACATGTTGTCTTAAATGCTAAAATTGATGAATTAGAGTGCTTATTGATCTTGATTTCTTCCGCTAATTGCATGCTAACTCCATCAAGAACAAGTTAAGAGATTGCAAACTTTTAGAGCGAAATGAGTATTGATTCATGTGGTTGCTTTCGCAGCCATCATCACTTAAAGGGGAATTTGAGGATTCAATTAAAGATGTAGTTCTGGATTGGACGAAAAATATTAGAAGGGTGATTGTGTGGGTGTCGCGAGTGGAAATTTTAGGACATCTGACAATAGGAATGTTGTAAAGTAGAGATTTTAGGGCATTAATTAAATCAGATCCATAGCATCAATAAAAACTCACAATGTTGAAGATTTTGCTATAATACTTGCCAAATTTGACCACAAAACCAATAAAAATGTAAAGCTTTCATTCCTTATTTATTTCGGTCAATTACCATCTTGAATGGAGAATCTTGTGAAAATCAATCACAAAATTATCATTATCAATTTGTCAGAGAAATATCAACACTCTCTCTTACCTTATTAGTCACTATATTATTGCAAATGCAAAACCCCTAGTTTCCATATAAGTACCAGCCATATTTGAAAATCTCTTTATTCCTTTTATATCTCCATGCATGTGCGATATACGACAAATATGGGAGATTTATTAGTCACTATATTATTGTACATGTATGGAGTAAACTAACTTATATGTAAACATCCTTAAATTTCATTGATATGAAAATCTTTCCTTCCAAAGGTGGACCCAAATCCAATCTCCCTCCTTAAATATCATATGCTTTCGATATTGATGAACCCTCTTTGCTACCTTGGAATTTTGCTTTTCAATTCTTTCTTTAACCTATTTATGTAGCTCTCGACTGGCAGTGGCCTTCTCATTAGCTTGAAAATTCACAACCTCAGTAGAAGGCAAAGGCAATAAATCAATAGGTGATGTTTAAATCTGTACACAATCTCAAATGATGTACATTTAGTGATACTATGAACAGCCGTGTTATATGAAAATTTAATAAATGATAGAAAATCCTCCCAAGTTTTGGTGTTTCTATCTATTATAGCTCTAGGTATAGTCACCACTGTCCTATTGTCTACCTCAGTTTGTCCATAGTTCTGAGGATGACATGTAGCGAAGTAAACTAACTTAGTACCGAACTTCCCCAAAGTACTTTCCAAAAATGACTTAAAAATTTCACATCTTTATCACTAACAATACTTCTAGGAATGTCATGCAATTTAACCATATCCTTAAAGAATAAGTCAACCACATGTTTAGCATCATTAGTTTTATTACATGCAATGAAATGAGTCATTTTGCTAAACCTGCCAACTACCACAAAAATACTATCCTTCCCTCTCTTAGATCGAGGTAAACCTAACACAAAATCTATTTAAATATCTAACCATGGTCCACTAGGGATTGGTAATGGCAAATATATTCTATGTGGTTTCGACTTAGACTTAGCTTCCCTACATGCAATATATCTCTCACACTCTTTATGTACATCATGTCTCACTCTAGGCCAATAAAAATGCTCATTCAACATGTCATGTGACTTAATAACCCAAAATGTTCCATTAAACCTCCCTCATGCGCTTCTTTAAATAATAGCTCACGAATAGAACAAGTGAAAATGCAGAGTTTATTCTTCCTAAACATAAATCTATTAAACATTATATAATCAGGCACAACATGTTTTTCTTGAGATTTTCACCAATAGGTACAAAATAAGTGTCATGTAAATACAATGTCTCAATATGTTCAAAACCAACCAATCTAGTGTGAAAGGAATTTAGCAAGACATACCTCCTCCATAGCACATCAACAACTACATTTTTCTTACCTTTTTTATATCATATCACATAAGGAAAAGTTTCAATGAACTCCAACCATTTTGCATGTCTCCGATTCAGTTTTTGTTGGCCTTTTAAGTGTTGTAAGCTTTGGTGATCAATATGGATAACAAACTCTTTTGGCCACAAGTAATGTTGCCAAGTTTGTAGTGCTCTCACTAAGGCATAAAGTTCTTTGTCGTATGTGGGATATTTCAAGGCAGCTCCATCCAGTTTCTCACTGAAGTACATGAATAGTCTTTGATCCTGCATTAACACAACTCCAATTTCCATTCTACTGCCATCACACTCAATTTCAAATGTTAGCTCAAAATTTGTTAAGGCAAGTAAAAACGCACTACATAACTTATCTTTCAAATTATTGAAAGTGCGTTCTTGTATTTGTCCCCACTCAAACTTTACATTTTTCTTTATAAGTTCATTAAGTATTGCTTTAACCTTCTCATAATCAACTTCCACTCCATGTCTAGAGACTACAAAACCTAGAAAGTTTACCTTTTCCATGAAAAAAAAAACACTTTTTTGAGATTATCTCTCCTTCTCTAATGATAATTATCCTCTTATATAGGCATTCTCGACTTATGTGTCCCACTCCTTGACATTTCCAACACTTAAGGTCTCTATTTCTGCCTATAAGTGCCTCCACCTTTGGTTTTTCTTTCAATGAGGACTCCCCCTTATCTTTAGATTTATCATTTCCTATTTTGGCTTTAAATTTAGAGTATGTGGATTTGTCACCCTGTTTCGAAGAAGTTGAATTGGAAAAATTTTTATAAGTGTACCTTGATTTGCACCTCTAAAATTTCTTTTCAACTTTCACTGCAAGGTGCACTAATTTCTCCATATCCTTGTACCTTGCAATTCAACACGTTCAGTCACATCAATAATTAATCCATGAAGAAATCTAGCCATAGTGTTCTCTTCATCCTTATCTGTCTCCAATCTTTCCATCAACATCTCCATCTCCTTGAAATAATCTTCTATACTCTTACTCCCTTGGCATAAAACCTGAAGTCTTTGTGTACAATCTCTCATGTAATGTTTTGGCACAAACCGCCTCGTCATGAGCTCTCACAATTCTAGCCAAGTTGCCACGAGACTCTCTTGACACCTCCTCCTCTTATAACACACCTTATCCCACCACGTTTGTGCATACCCCTTAAAATGTGTTATAGAGCGTTACCTTTTTCTCTTCAGAGAGTTCGTTACCACGAAAAATATGTTCTGCCTCTTGCTCTTATTGGAAAAAAAATCTTCAGGATCAGACATGAAGGAACCTATGAAGACCTTGAGCGATAACGTGGATTGTCCCAATTTTTGGTTTTTCATAGAACGCAAAATTACAACAACAAAATTATGCAAAAAAAAAAAAAAAAAAAAAAAAAAAAAAAAAAAACAACAACAACAACAACAACAACATGCCAAAAATTGTGAAAAGGAAAATTAGGGTTCTAGAAACACCCTACCTTTGAAGAATATTTCTTCATAAATTCCCCCTTCCAAATTTGTCACGAACAATCCAAATGGCAACCAGCAATCGGAGCCTTCTGTATTCTCTGGGACGAGAATCTAAGGAGTTGTGGGCTCTTGGGAAGATTGAAAGAGAGGGAGGGGAAATTGAGAGGAAAGGGGGAGAGTCATGGAGATTTTTCAAGAGAATCCTCCATTGATATCTGTGTCCTTTCTTCTGTAAAAAAAAAAACCGCACAAATAATCTCACGTAAACTCCTAGTTACGTGAGTTGAGAGAGATCTCCCTAAAATTCAAAATTAAATTAATATAATAAATAAATTAATTCTCATTTAAAATTAAAACCATTAATAACTAACTTATTATATATATAACTATATGTTATATCATATTTAACATATAACCTATGGTTTAAACTTGTATCATATACAATATAACCTATAATTTTAATTCTCTCATCAATGGTATTTAATATAAATCCATTTATATTAAATTCAATTATATGAATCCAATTCACATAAACTTCCCTCCCTAAAATTCAAAATTAAATTAATATAATTAATAAATTAATTTTATTTTAAAATTAAAACCATTAATAACCAACTTACTATATATATAACTATATATTATATGATATATAACATATAACCTATGGTTTAAACTTGTATCATATACAATATAACCTATAATTTTAATTCTCTCATCAATGGTATTTAATATAAATCTATTTATATTAAATTCAATTATATGAATCCAATTCACATAATTAATATTTGAATCATATTCAAATATTTATTTCCTCTCAATTAAACTTTATATTATTATGTATCAAATACATTGTAGTAATTATATCATATATAATCAAATTAAATTAATTATATCACATATAATTAATTCCCTCATTTAATTTGAACAATTCAAATTAATCCAAAATTGATTCTCATTAATTTTCTGTTGAGCTACAGTGGGGACCTTATGTTGTAGATTGAAGCTTTAATGGTACTTGAATAATGAATAAAAGTCATTTAATTAAATTATTCAACATCCATTAACTGTCAGACACTTTATTAAAGAACGACAGTTGCACTCTTCACACTACAGATCTATTTCTGTGTCCATTGGATATAACCAGTCAACAGTACGATGACCCTTCACAAATTGCTCATAAGTACAGTTGGGCCAAAAATACCATTTTTCCCTTGTAGTTACATCCAACTACTTAAGTACCACTAATCCCTCTAATTAACAATAAGTTATAGTCTAATTATGACCAAACCCCTCTCTGGTGAAGAGAGGGCATGGCATCACATTGTTCAAACCCCAGAATCAACCCTTAAAGGAGCAATTTATCCACTTACCCGGACGTTGGGAAAGGAGTGAATTCCATCTTATGTAATTATGTTCCAAGCTCCCCAATCCGACGAATCCCCAAAATGGCAGGCTTATTGAGTCGACCATCTGGCCATTCTCAACCATATAAATCAAAGGATTGGCTTCATAGGCAAGAGTTCACAACTCGCTCAGGATTCAGGTCATGTCACCTATGGTCATCCTGGTGAAATGTAAGTCTCTATTATGAACGATATTATATAATGTGACTAGTCATTTCATGATCCGATCTTATACAAACTTCTTTGCGTAGAACACCCCCATTCACATGTCTCCACATGAATGACCAGGATCAGATCATTTGTAGCACTTTACAATAATTTTAACACCTACAAAGCGGGTCATATTCGTAATGTCACCAGGATAAGATATCCAGCCTTATCCATCTACTACAGACCATTTAGGTTATCACTTAAACATGATCTACTTGTATGTCTCTACATACATGTTTAAGCTATATGATAACCTTGAATGTTAGATTATTGGTTTGTGGGTTTAGTGCTATTAAATGTCAAATAAAGCATCTCATATTTTATTAAATCAATAAAATGCTTGTATAATACAATTACAAGAAACATGACCCTACGAGATTTAGGCATCAACCTCAACAAGACGTACCATAAAATTTTGGAAATTTAACCTTAATGCTTCTAAAACCCCTATCTCCATGGTGGTTTTCTCTTCTACCTTGCAGCCTTCTATTGTGAAAACCCTCTCTTCCTCTCGGCTCATGTCTCTCCCCTCTTCTAGGCCCACCTATAGTAGATTCAGTGTTAGATTCATTTTGCTCTGAGTCTTTTTCCTCCTTAGGAGCCTCCACAACTCGCCTCCTTACATGAAACTATTTTCTATTCTATCCAATCTCGCATTGATCAAAGTCTCCAAATTTTGCATGACTTCCTCAATGAGTTCTTCTTGTAACTGTCCCTATGGAACACCTCCATTGCCTGACATTGCCGCAAAACAAAAAACAAGTGAAAGAAAAGTGGACCTCACTTATCACCCCCTCACGTGTTTCACTTGACAAGTGATGTTCACTCGTGTTTACACTTTTTAATGTAGGCACTTTCTCACAAAAAGGAATGCTCTCAAAAAGACAATGAGCCAAAATTTGCAATCAAGGTTAGAAGAGAAGGCTAAAAACAAACCAAGTAAGAATGGGTGAAAAGTGTCAAACTCAAGCAAGAACCTAATGTTCAAGATCCAACAAACTAGTATGCAAAACAACAAGAATATAATTTCAAAAATTAAGAATCTAATATTCAAAATTCAAAGAATGATGCAAGATGGAAAAAGATGGCAAACTATTAGACAAATCAATGATAAAAAGAAAACAATGAATTAGGAATAAATGCTATAGACACTAATTTTAATGAAACTCCAATTTAATCTTAGAAAAAAAAGTACTTTTGAAACAACTAATCTTTTCTTATGAATTTCAGCAACTTAAAACTTAGGAAAATTAAGCTGCTTACTTGACGTGCTTGCTTGACCTAACTGCTTCCATCTGTCACCGTAAAACCTCTTAATATTCTTTTTATTTTTTGTCCCTTCGATTGATTTCACTCAGACGGCAGCCCCGATGTTCAATCTTTTTTTTCTTTTCCTTTTGCTACCGATTCTCGACCAAACCAAATTCAAATGTTCGATCCATCAGCCTTCTTACAATTTCTTTTTGCAGTCTCAAATTCGAACAGTCTCCTTTCAATTTCTTTTTTCAATCTCAACTTCAAATGAAATCTTTTTTTCCAAATCAAACTCAACAAGAACCCGAATCCTAATTAGAAATTAGACTCAATAAATAAAACAATATATACCTAATCTAGAGCCTAGACTCTGATACCAAACGATGAGAAAACCTTAGATTTTGAAGATTAAGAACCCAAATGTTAAACTCCTAATATCAAATTTTAAACCCTCAATCAGTTTGACAATAATCTCAAAGGAAAGGATTATATTTGGATTACCTTTTGATCGAAGACCAAAAGATAAGAACTAGTTCCTTACTCCAAGTTCGAACACTCCACAAGGAAGATGATCAGACTTACCTGAATGTTCTTGGCATGTAACCCTGAATCATAAATTGCCACCCTAAAAACTCAAACATCAAAAGACTAGCATAATGTCTTTTTCTCCCCTCCTTTAAACCCTCCTACTTAACTAAATGGACTTAAAAAGTTCATTCTACCCCTAACTAAAAAAACTAAAAGCCCAAACAAAACATATATGGGTCCAATAATGAAATATCCAAAAATTAAGGTATGTTTTCAAATTAAAATAAATTAACAAAGCTTAATTGGTTTCATTTTGTAGCATCAACTGAAACCAATTATAATGCTTCTGATCAAATATTGTTGCTTGAATTTCCTCAATTGAGTTCACCTCCGCTTGAATGTGAGAATTCAATGCTAACTGTAGCTTCTTGGCTTTTGAGCGTGTGATTGGTCCTTGAGGTAACACAAGGGCGTTTTGGTTCATATCAATGCCTTTGAAAGGTTTTTACAACTATTATCTGACAAGAACCGGCTTATGGGAGTCCTTTTTTTATTATTAAAAGAGAAAGGAAATTGAGTTTTACAAAGGAAGTTTTTCTCCGTGATATTGTGTTTTTTTTTTTTTTTACGAGAGAGAAAAGTTTTCACATTAAAATTTGTAACCCCTTGACAAATATAGACCCTCTGCATCTAAGGAGAGCGAGGGGAAGTATAACTCCCCACTACCTCCCTTCTCCCCTACAATGCATAAAAGTTTTAATTAAATTAATTAATTTAATTGATTAAATACGTAAGGTTTAATTCTAACATTTGAATCATATTCAAATGCACATTTTCCTCATAATCTATAGTTTTAATATGAATCTAATTCATGTTATTCATAATTTGAATCTTATTCATATACAATAAAACTCTCATATTATATAGTTTAATTTTGAATCTCACTCGTGTTGGAATTAGCATGCAATTAGTGAAAGCAAACAAAATCATTAAACACTCTAATTCATCAATTTTAGTAATTAAGAAAGTATGTTCATAACAGAAAATAGAGTTTGAAGATATACCTTTGAAGAACTCCTCTTCAACTTCGAATTAGCTTATAAACCACCACTTGATCTTCCCTACTATTCTCTACAACCTTAGATTGAATTGTGGGATTCAAAATTAGATGAACTTAGGGAGGATTTTGAGAAGAGAGGTGGTTTTCTCCATAAAATTGAAGAAATTTTCTTCAAGTGAATTTTCAGGAAAAATATTTTTCTGCCTCTCTATATCTCACCTGAATAAAACCAGTTTTATCCAACACATACCTTTCCATGAAAAGGTGACACCAATCACCCTAAGTAGGAGGTGGCATTTTGGGTGGAAATTGGGTGTTGAATGTGGGATAAAACCACTCAATAGTATTTATCATTTTAAAATTGATTTAAAATCAATTTAATTAAAATCCCTAAAACTTAAATTAAAAATAAAATTGATTTTTATTATTTGATTTTTCGTAAAATCCAAATATTCAATTTTAAATAAATTTAATTAATTAATTAATTAATACAATTTAGTATTCAATATTAAATTAATAAAACATCAGTTCCACAACCATGAATCCCTATTCATGTAATTAATATTTAAATCAAATTTAAATATTATCCACTTCTCCAATTTCATTTAATTCAATAATTAAATATGTAATTATATCGTATATAATTATTAATTTCCTTAATTCAAATTTAAACATTTCAATTTAAACAAATTCATCATATAGGATATCTTCATTCACATGTCTTTACATGAACGATTTGAATTACATTATTTGTAACATTTACAAAGTGGGTTGTATCCATAGTGTTACTAGAATAAGACACCTAATTTTATCCATCCATTATAGACTCATTAGGTTATTACTTGAACATAAGTCACTGTATGTCAACGATGTAATGTTCAAGTCTCATGCAAATAATCTTGAATTTTATTTATTGGATTGAGTTATGCAATAATAAGACATGAAATAAAATAACAATTATTTTTACTAATAATAGAAAATTTGTTTATTTATTTACAAATACATAAAACCCAAACAATTTTCTTTTTTAGTAATTTTGAGAAAAAATAGTGTACAACCTATGGATACTTCAAATTCCATAAATATATGAAGTTTCTCACTAAATTAAAAACAATTTTTTCGCAAGTTTATCAAATTGAAACTTGACAATCCATAACATATTTTAAGAATGCTTAAATAGCACTTAGTTTTGTCTAATTTGTAAATGTGACTTTAAAGCTGGAATGAGATGAGTGAAATAAAATAATTACTATTTTATTTTTTTTTACGTCTTTTTTATTTTAATTAAGCAAGAAAATAAAAATCTAACTAAATAAAATTTAAAAAAAAGGACATTTTAATTCTTCTAGCATATTCTTTTGTTAATCGATTAGAAAAAAAAAAAAAAAAACATTATGATAATAATCTATTTTCATTCAAATTTCAGATATAAGTAGGGGTGTTCAAATAATCTGACAACCCGAATAATCTAGACTATCCAACCTAAAATATAAGGGTTGAGTTGGGTTGTGTTAGTTTTGGTTTTGGGTTGGATTAGGTTAAACTTTTTCTATTTTTGTTGGATTGATTGGGTTCTAAAAAAAATTGGGTTGACCCAACCCAACCAAAATTGTATATATATAAATAAAATATACTATATATATTTCTCTTTGTTTAAAATTTGATTACTTTATATTGATTAATTTATAAATTTTAAATACTTTTCTTTTAAAATTGTTATGATATTTGTCTTTATTTGAAATTTGCAATAAATATCTTAGATACTTAGTAATTAGTATTTGAATTTTATGGGATTTTATTTATTAGTCATGTATTTTATATAAATTTACATATTTTTAATTGAATCAATTAAGTTATAACCCGACAACTCAACCCAACCCAACCCGAATTTTCGGATTGGTCCAAAAAACACCCTCAACCTAATCCAACCCATATACATCCCTAGATATAAATATACAAAGTAATATAAACAACATAAAAAGAAATATCATTCTCATTTCCCCAAATTACATTTAGATTCATTTCATTTCAATTATTCTAGACCATTCCCATTCTTGATTCCCTTTTGGTTAGTAAAACACACCATTAATTGAATGTAAACTAGTAAGCAAATATTTGTTGAAATCAACAAAGGTAGCCTATGCAAAAATATATAAATAAATAAATAATAACTATTGGTCAACCATTGAAATTGTAGTCAATATAATTATATATTTATCAAGCTCAACTACCCTATACTTTCTCTAGTTTGACCATTCAATTTCAAGTCCTTATCCAACCAACCTTGAGATAAAGCTTGGACTATCCTTTTTCTTTTTTCGAAATGCACATTTGATTTTTTTTTTTTTTTTTTTTTTGGCATCACCAATATTCATATCATATTTTTATTTTATAATTAAAACTTTAAGTTTATATTTGAGTAATTCAAATGTGTTTTAAATTTATAAAATTGTAAAATTCTAATTTTTTTTTTAAAAAATGAATATATTTATTTTTAACATAGAATTAGAAAATTAATTTAGTCTTAGAAAAATTTCAATGTCCTAGATAAAAAGTGTAAAAAAAATAATAATAATTCCAAAGAAAAATAGACAAAAAGAGGAAAAGAAAAGAAGTCCAAAATAAATGAAGAAAAAGGTGAAAAGAAAAGAAAAGAAATATATATAAATATATAATGCAACCGAAAGAAACTAAGATAAATGTAAAGGGAAAAAAAATAGTAAGTTTAAGTCTTTTGTAGAGATTGAATTCAAAAAATTAATAAAATATTTATAATTCAGTTTCTTTTAAAGACTGAATTTAACAAAGCAGAAAATTAACTCTATTTTTACAAATAGTTTCCACGTGAATTTAACAAAGCAGGTCTTGAATCACTAGGAAAAAAAGGAGATTCCTTTGAAATCTCTAATATGTGGACTATGATTTGTTAAAGGTTATTATTGTGGTTCAAATTTGACCATATAAACAATAGGTTTGAATTTCATTTTAGTACCATTTTGGATTTTTGAACTTTGAAATGCATTCCAATTAGGCTTGTTTGGTGACAATTTTATTTTTTATTTTTTTCTTTTAAAAAATTAAGTCGATTCCCTCTCCATATTTGCACGTGTCTTAACTATCTTAGTCAAATATAAAAACAAAAGCAAGTTTTTCAAAACTATTACCACGTTTGGTAACCACTTCTGATTGTTTTTTTATATAATTAAGCATATAAATATCCCTTCCACCTCTAGATTTTTTGCTTGTAACGAAAAACAACAAAACAAAGAGAACGGAAGTTGGAAACACGAGAGAAAAATTACATGAAGGATCAAGTGTTTCAATTGAGTTCTACATTCATTTAAGTGGAAACAATACAAGTATTTATAGGAAAGATAAGAAACTACTCACTAATGCATTATTCTTAATTTTCTAACACTAACCTAGAAAAACTCCCTTAATCAATATACTAAATCATTATGACATTATCCTCCAATTTAGGAGGCATTATCTTAAATAAAAGTCATTAACTTCAATTAAAGAAAAAAACTAATTTAATTAATAACTTACAAAATAAGTTTGCATTAGTTTTTAGCACTCCCTCTTAGTGCAAACAAACGATCAACAACATCAAGTGCACTCCTAAAATCTTCATACTTGACTTTACCAAGAGCCTTGGTAAATATATCAGCAACTTGCTTCTTGGAATGTATTTTCTTCAATCAAATATTTTGCGTCAAGACTATAGGGATCAAATCCCGAGTGGAAGCGTGTGAACGTCTTGCAACTCAAAAATTGATTTTTGAAAAAACAAAAACAGTGTTCTAAAACAGAACATATGAAGGATAAACATATAAAATAGCATGAGATGGAGAAGGGAAACTAAGAGAGAACCATTCTTACCTCCAAAGATTCTCAAGCTCTACGAAAAAATCTCTCAATCTTGACACAAACTTCTTCTCGATCGAACTTGAACACAACCACGAGAATAACCTTATTATTCTCAAGGATTCCAATAGAAGGATAGGTGATATCTAATTAATTGGAAGAGGAAGAGTTAGAGAGATTTCTCTTATAGAGTAAAGAGAGGATTTGTGTTTTGGTGGCTACCAAAATGAAAACCTTGCCCTAAAAGGGTCATAAGATAGAATTTATATGGAGAAAGGTTAACCCTTTCTCTAAGTCTTTCTTTTTTTACCCTTGTGCTTAATTAATTAAATAATCTTTATTTAATTAATTAGCACATTAATTAAAAAAATCTATACATTAAATCCAATTTAACATATATATATTTAACATAAATAAACATCGTATGTTTATCCACCTTCCTATTAATTTAATTAATTAATTCTTTATGAATCTAATTCACTTGAATTAAATATTTGAATCTCATTCAAACATTTATCTCTAACTTAATTTATATTATAGATCACATCCATAATAAATTACATATTAATATAACTAATATACAATTTCCTTAAATTGATTTGAAAAATTCAAATTATTCCTCTTTAATTTCCTTTAGTGAGCTAACAAGGGGACCTAGTAGACATGCAAATCCAAAGCTTCAACGATATGAGATTAATTGGCTAAACTCATCAATCAAATTATTCAATATTCGTTAACTATGAATACACTCTACTAAAGACCCACGGTTGCGCTCTTTTCACTGTAGATATATTTCTGGGTCTACGGATATATACCAATAACAACAAGTTAGTCCTCCACGAGTGTCCATAACACCAATTGGGTCAAAGTACCGTTTTACCCTTGGGTTACCATTGTATCCTTAAGTACTAGTGCTCCTCTAATGAACAATCTGTTTGTGGTCCAACCAATAAACAGAAACCCCTCTCGGGCCAATAAGAGGGTAGGACTCTTTGTTCAAGTTCCGAAGATACCACTTAAGGGAACACTCATATACTTACCCTGAAGTCTAGATTGAGTGAATTCCATCTATATTATTATGTTCCCAGCTCCCTACTCGGTCTTATCCCCTAAATGGTAGACTTATTGAGTTGGCAAACTGGTCACTATCACATATACAAATCAAAGGACAATCCCTCGTGAACAAGAGTTCATAATACACTCAGGATTAAGACTAAGTTGCCTAGGTCATCTAATTCAAATAGGAACCTAACTAGTTAATGGCGTTACATCTAGTGGTTACTATTTCGCGGTCTGGTCTTATGTAAACTCATTGCATAGGATACCACCACTTGCGTGTCACCTACACGAACGTGTTGGATCATTACGTTTGTATCAAATACAAAGTGTGTCGTATCCTTAGTGTCACTAAAATAAGGTACCCAGCCTTCTCCCTATATTATAAACCCTTTAGGCTGTATCTTGAATATTGATCCCTATATGACTTCACATACAGTTCAATACTCATAAGATAACCTTGGATGTTAGTTTATTGGATTTAAGGTTATTAAGACAAAATAAAATAGAACACAATCAATAACATTTATTGAATTAACATCGATAACTCTTTATTGATGACGATCAATTAATAACATTTACTATCTATGATTTTTAGGGCATAAAACCCAATAAAAACTTTCTCTCAAACAAAGTAAAAATGTGTTTCAATGTCTTTAGTACGGGCATGAAACACGTGATTTCCTGCAAGCTTGATTGCACATTCATTATCACAAAAACAAAAGTTGAATAATTTAAACTGGAAGATACTTCTCCCATAAGCTTTTTTAGCCAAATACACTCTTGGGTAGCCATAGTAGCTACTACATATTCTGCTTCATAACTTGAAAGAGCAATAGAGGATTGCCTCTTATTGCACTATGAAATAGCTCTCGAACCTATATTGAAATAGTATCTTGTTGTAAAACGTCTGTCATTTACGTTGCCAACCTAATCTGCATCAACAAAACTATTAAGATCTACTAACATACAATGGAAGCAAACATAATCAATAAACACTCTAATTACATTTAATTTGAGTTCTAAAAGTATGCTTAAACAGAAACTTCAGAAGAGGGTTTCTAAACTACATACCTTTGATGAATTCTCTCAATTCCAAGCTGCTCTTCACGTGATTCCAGCTCCAATTCAATAGTGAACCACCAAGAGATCTTCTCTACTATTCTCAGCCTTGAATTTGAGTGGTGGAACTAAAAAAATATAGTGAATTTGTGAAGGGAATTGGATGAGTTTTCAGGTGAAGATGAAAGTTGCAACAGAAACCATTTCCAGCAGCCTTAACTTCTCTTCAGCAAAAATGGAGAGCTTTTTATCAACTCCCTACATGCATGCATTGATGGACCATCTAAATTCTAGCACTAAAGTTGATTGTTCAAATGGATAGGTGGTGTGATTAGGAGGAAACAACTTCTCCAAAGTGATTTTGTGGGAAAATCCCACTAAACCATAAATTTTCAATTTTGTTTTTCAAAATCAAACTTTAATTAATTCTAAAATTAACTAAAATTTAATTTAATTAATTCATAATTAATTAAATTTAAAACATCAAAATTCAATTTCTCAAATTGAATTGAAATTGAAAATTAATTTGATTTTTAATTAATTAAATAACAATTTAATATCAAATATTAAATTAATCACATGCCTAATTTTAAACATGAATCCTATGTATGTATTTAATATTTAAATCAATATTTAAATATTATGAACTCTCCAATTTTGTTTAATTTCAATAAATTAAACATTAATTAATTATATCAAATATAATTATATAAATCCTAATTTTAATTTGAACATTTCAAATTGAAATTCAATTTGAACAATTCAAATCGATATTATTCCAAATTCACTCAATTTATTAATTCAAGGTGTCTATGTTTTATGAGCTAGTAGAAGAACCTTATGGACCTACAGATCATGAGCTCCAACGATTTGGGATTAATTGCCTAAAACTCTTTACAACAAATTAATCAGTATTCGTTCACTATCAAATCACACCACTATAGCTCAATAGTTGCACTCTCCTTACAGTAGATATATTTGTGTCCACTTGATTTAACCATAATCAGTAAGTCGACCCTTCAAAGGTTGTTAGTAATAACGGTTGGGTCAATATGTTGTTTTTCCCCCGATATTACATCTTGCTTCTTAAGTTCCACTAATTCTCTAATGAACAATTGGTTTGTGATCCAATCACTAAATCGGATCCCTCTCGGGCTAATGAGAGGGTGTGGTCCCTTATTTAAGACTTGGATTCAGTACTTTAGAGAACAACCTTTCTTCTATCCCTAAATCTGGTAGGCGTGAATTCCTTATTGCACTCTATGTCCCCAATTATCTACCCGATCTTACCCCTGAAATGGGAATCTTATTGAGCCGGCGTTGTTGAGCCAACCTTCACCTATGCAAATCTAAGGATTATCCCGAATAAACAGGAGTTCATAGTTAGCTCAGATTAAGATCGAGTTACTTAGGTCATCTAAGTGAAATAGTTAGTCTTAAACAGTAAATAGCGTTATAAAATAAGAGTGACTTATTTCTTGGTCTGATCTTATGCAAACTCATTACATAGGACGCCCCTACTCCTCATGTCAATACATGAACGAATCAGGATCACTTCGTTTGTAGCACCTTACAACAAATTGTAACAACTGTAGAGTGGGCCACATTACATAGTATTACCAGAATAAGGCACTCAACCTTATTCGTATACTATAGATCATTTTGACTATTTACTCGAACCTGATCCACTTTTATGTCTCCACATAAAGTTCAAGTATTCATATAATAGTCATGGATCTTAGTTTATTTAATTTAGACTTTATAAATGCAATTTATAGATTCAATAACAACTTTATTGATGTAATGTCAAATAACATCTTTATTGACAACAGAATATGTTTAACTTTACAAACTGTGAGTTTTAGGACATATAATCCAACAAAAACCACTTAAAACAAAAGATGTAACTTGTTTGTACAACAACAAAAACATAGAGTGCTCTTCACATATCGTAGAATCCTTTTTCCTGCAATTAAATAAGCTTCACATGGTTTATCTATAAACTAAGCAACAACACCAACAGCGTAAGAAATGCCTGGACTTGTGATAATTAAATAAATTAAACTACCAATAAGTTATCGAAAAGGTGTTACATCAGCCAATCATTTTCCTTCTTCTTTAATCAACTGCAAGGATGGCTCTATGGGAGTAGTCATTGGTGTTGACTGATTCATGTCAAAACGATCCAATAAACTCGTTGTGCACCTTTTCTGTGAGACAAAGTATCCATCTGACCTTTCAACCTCTAAGTTAAGAAAACATCTTGCTTCATCCGAACTTTTCATTTCAAAACGAATGGACAAAGCATCTCGAAGACTGTTAATTTCAACTTCGTCATCACCATGCCAGGCACGAGGGCTTGCTTAAGACCATACAAAGTCTTCTTTGAAAAATCATTAGAAACAAAAGCGTGAGGTTTTTATATGAAAATGTCTTCTTTGAAAAATCATTAGAAACAAAAGCGTGAGGTTGTTCTATGAAAATGTCTCGATCTGACTCTCCATAGAGGAAAGCATTCTTCACATCTAACTGCCATAATTTCCAATCTTTGCATAATTGTCCAGATGGTTACCATTTTAGCAACAGGATTGAATGTCTCTTCATAGTCTAAACCATGTTGTTGTGAAAAACCATGCGTTACAAGATGCACTTTATGAAGGATCTCTTACCGAAGAGTTTCATGAGTGCGTTTGGATCGCTCCGATCTCACAGTGACCGAAATACAACATTATACATTCATACGGACAGTTATGCAAACAAATCTTAATTAACGGCATGCTTTTACAAGAAAATAACAAGGGAAAAAGTTCCATACCAGTTGAAGACGTTCTTCACACTTCGGAACTCCAACACAGCGGAAACCTCCACATGATTTACCAACACCCAGCAGCAGCGTCGACAATAGCAGTACGAACACCGCGGGGACAACACCACCACTAAAAAGCCTCGAGTATTCTCGGAGTGAGAACCCAAAGTGTGGTCTTTGGTGAATTTGATAGAGGAAAGAGGAAACGATCGTGTAGGCGATAAGCAAATGGGAGGAAGAAGAGCACTATCGCATAGTAAAAGGCTTATCGTTTAGGAGAAGCTACACAATCGTATAGGATTTACTGAACGATAGTTTAGGAAAATGTATACGATCGTTTAGTAAAATCGGCACACTATATGATCATTTAGAGAAGCTATCTGATTGTGTAGGAAATAGCGTGCGATCGTTTAGGCGCGAGGTGACTATCGCATAGGCTCTCGTTTTACATAAGCAATCGTTTAGAAAACACCAGCGCACTCTCTCTTTTTTCTCTTCAGGCGATTGATCAAAATGAAAACTATTTTCATTTTAACTCATCTGTTACGATAACCAACGTTGCCCTACTAACCCATGTCCGAACGTGAATTTTGGATTAATTATCATATAATTAACCAAATAATTAATTAATTAATATAATCATATTATATTTTTATCCTATAGTTTGATATCACATATCTACTATAGTATTTTCTTCTTTACTTGATATAAATCATATTTATATCTAATTTCCTCCAAAATAATGTATCTTATACATTTAACCAATTATATCATATATAATTAACCAGTCCAATTATATCATATATAATCGAACTTCCTCTTGTTAATTTGAACATTTCAAATAAACTCAAATATTGGTTTTCGACTTTATCCAAGCTACCCAGGAAACCTAATGTACCTATGGATCGAAGCTCCAACAGTCCATGAATAGCTGACTAAACTTTTTAGCCACGAGATCCACCATCAGTTAACTGTCAGGCATTCCACTAAAGACCAACAGCTAAACTCTTCTTACCACAGATATATTTCTATGTCCATCGGATATAACTAATCATGAGTACGATGACCCTTCATAGATGCTCGTAAGTACAGTCAGGCCAAATTACCGTTTTACCCCTATAGTTACATCTCAATCCTTAAGTACCATTAATTTCTCTAATGAACAATACAACATAGTTCAACTATGTGTGAACACCTCTTGGGCCAAGAGAAGGTGTGTGGCACCACATCGTTCAAGCCTCGGAATCAGCCCTTAAGAAAGTTATCTATCTACTTACCCCTGCCTCGAGGAATGAGTGAATTTCATCTTGTGTAGCTAAGTTCCCAGCTCCCAAATCAGACAAATCCCTAAAATGGTAGGTTTGAATCGGCGACCTGGCCACTCGCACCCATACAAATCAAAGGACCGCCCTCAATGGCAGGAGTTCCCAACTCACTCAGGATTGAGGTCATGTTACCTATGGTTATCCTAGTGAAGTGAAGTCTCTGTTATGAACGGTGTTATATAACGAGATGTTAACACTTCGTGGTTAGGTCTTATACAAACTCTTTGTATAGGAAGCCCCGCTCGCATGTCCCCAACACGAATGATCAGGATAAGACCATTTGTGACAAGTCACAACACTTGTGACCATTCCAAAAAGCGGGTCGCGTCTGTAGCATTACCAGGATAAGGTTTCCCTCCTATAGCCATATACTACAGACCATTTTGGTTATCACTCAAGACATGATCCACTTGTATATCACCACATACATGCTTGAGTCACATACAGATAACCAGAGATTTTATGTTTATTGGTTTGTGATAAAACAAATAAAACAAGTAACCGAGCAAAATACAAGATGTGAAGTAAATATCATATATTAATAACACAAGCATTCGTACAAACTATTTACAAACTAAAGTCTTAATTTTCAGAAAATATTCTGAAATTGAAAAGTTACCTTGAGTTGTTCCAATAAGTCCGTTCTCCAAATACTGCAATCTCATTGAGTTCTTCTGGGTGAACAACCTTCCAAATGTGTCTAAAACTTTCTTTGGAGAATTCTCATCACGAACATGCTTTATATACTCCTTGCTCATAGAAATTCGTAAAGCAAATAAGGCTTTGCTACACTTGACCTTCCACCTTCTTCGTGCCTCAACATTCTCTAGAGTATCTTCTGGAATTGAATCATCATCAAAAACACGATCCTACAGATCTTGTCATTGAAGAAAAGTTTCCATATGTAACCTCCAATAACTATAATTATCATCGGTAAGCTTGTCTACACAAAATTTGTTTCCACCATTCATCTTCACCCAATATTTAAACTCAAACACAAAACAAAAAACATGAACGCTCTGACACCATGTAACGAAAAATAACAAAACAAAAAGAACGGAAGTTAGAAACAAGAGAGATAAATTGCATGAAGGATCAAGTGTTTCAATTGAGTTCTACATTCATGTAAGTGGAAATAATACAAGTATTTACAAGAAAAATAAGAAACTACCCAGTGATGCATTATATTTAATTTTCTACCACTAACCTAGAAAAGCTCCCTTAATCAATCCACTAAACCATTATACCACTATCTTCTAATTTAGGAGGCACTACCCTAAATAAAAGTCATTAAATTAAATTAAAGAAAAAACTAATTTAATTAATAATTTAAAAAATAAGTTTGCACTAATTTTTAACATTGCTCAATTATGTACTTCCCATCAACATTTTAAAAAAACTAAGCCAACTTTAAGAAAACTAAAAAAGAGATAGGTTTAAAATATATATATATATATATATATATATATATTTGGAATTTAGCTCAAAATTCAATCTTTTTACTTAAGAAAGTTGTAAATCATTGTAATAAATTGAGAGAAAATAAGCTAAATTTTTTAAAAACTAAAAATCAAATCGTTACCAAAAAGTAGAAAACAAAATTTGGCTGGATTTTTTACAACATTAGCTACCAAATTGAATCGTTGTTCAAATGTCTATTTTAGTTCCTAAATTTTTAAAAACCAACCATTATGATATCACGCTATCTCACTTTGGCAAGCTTCTTGTGACCTTTAACCTTTAAAGTCTTTATATATTTGACTAAAATGTAGAGTGAAATTACAATCGTGTTTGATAAAAAGAATTTTGTTTCTTATTTCTAAATTTCAAAAAATGTCTTTTCAAATGGTCAAGTTTGAGAACCTACAAGAATTTTTTTTTCCCTTTTTTTTTTTAATTTTTTATTTTTATATATGAACCCATATCTCTCTATCTCCTCCCGTTTCATGCCTCTCTTTTTTCTCCCTCTCTCTCCTCTTTCTCTCTCCCCCTATCACTTTCTTCCATCCTAACAAGCAACATTTTTTATTTTTATAAATTTAATTTTTATTCGTTCAATACTCCATTATCAATTCCATTTTTTTTTCATTTTCTATATCTCTCATTTCTCCTCTTCTTTCATTTTTTTTTTTTTAATTTTTATTGCAGTTTATAGTTATTATTTAATTTTTAAATCTTTATTGTTTTTCATCAATTTTGGCAGGATTTTAATCTTTTATTAAATAAATAAATTAATAAGATATTCATGTTTGATATAAATTTTCAAATTTTTTCTTCTCTCTTTAAAGCCCCAATTCACTTAGAACCACAAATACAATCAGACCAAATAGGCAAATTAATCATTTAGGGTGGGTGCATAGTGGCACCATGAACACGCATATTATGGTCATGCCAAGTATGGTAAATAACAACATACTAAGCAACTCTCCATGTGTTATGCCTCAGTTGCTTCCCTGAGTTAAACTGACTGATCCAAGAAAGCTCTATATCCCAATGTGAAATCTTATGAGAGCACCTTCCCCACGAAAGAATGTCTTCCCAGGTAGCCTTACTAAAAGAACATTCAAGGGTCGTTTGTTTTGCGGGCATCTTAGATTCCCATGTAGTGGACATCTGGATTACTGTATTTTTTTTTTTTTTTGCGGTATTGTAAGATGCCCCAACCTCGGAAGATTCTCGGGTATTCTAGGATGCCCAAACGGAGGGCATCTAAAGAGTTTTGGATGCCCTCCTAAAACATGAGTTTTCCAATCCGAAGTTGAGGGCATCTTTATTTTACATTTTTATACTTGTTATTTTATTTTACATTTATATATTAATCTTCATTTGCATTATATAATTAAAATAAATACTGTCAACAATGTATATTATATATTTTTAGTTTTATTGTAATTCTTATTATTTTTAGTAATATATTCAAATTTATATTTATTTTGTAAAAAATCTTAAATTATGATATATTATTTTTTTTAGAAAAATAATATAAATTGTATTAGTTTTAAAAGAAATTCAAATTCATCCAAGCAACCTTACTCCTCCCCTCAACATTTCCACCTTTCCTTTCCAAGGAAAGGAGTGGAGCAAATGATCAAAGTCCTAAATAACTTTATTAGGCAAAATAAACACAGGGCCCCAATAGACTTTGCAGAACATATCGAATAAACTGTAACTGACCTGTATAAGATAAAGCCTAATAGACTAACTCTTCTTCACATGAGAAGTAAATCTTTAATACAAAGGCAAACAAGCTACATAGAAGACCAAGTCTTCTTCACTCGAGAAGTAACTCTTTACAATAGAGGCAAACAATCTAAATATGAAAATCTTCTAGAAATAAAAGGCAAACCAATTAACGAATAGGGAGAGAAGCCAATGAGAATTCCATAAACGCATCAAATCCCTCAACCTCACCAAAAGCCAAAGAAGTGCGGTCCCCAACTCTAAAAATCATCAAATGATCAATAACACATAGATGAGTGAGTTGAATCTTATCATAACAATGATGATATCGAAAAAAAAAGAAGGTGGAGAATTCAATAGACGAGACAACACTTCCATGACAAACCTCTCCAACAACCCATTAACAAAGACAATACATTAGAGAAGTGTCGAATCCAACTCACTTACAAGGCGTACCAATAGTGAGAAGGTTACCAAAAAGAATATCCTAATGAATAGAGTCATAAGCCTTCTCAAGATCCACCTTGAGCACATAACGACCCTTACCTGAAAGGAATCAAATTCTCGCAACGGAAGTGAACGATCGCTTATCTTTGAATTTCGTTATGCATAACTTAATTATACAGAGTAAGACGGAAACTGATAAACTATACTTAAGCATCCAACATTGTTTCGCAAAAAATTTAGAGGAAATAACGTTTAAAATTTCTATCTCCATTGCATATCCTCAGTGGAGTCAGGCATAAGTGTAATTTTAAAAGATCAAGACAATGTTTAACAAAGTACCTAAAATGTACCAAGTTCAACAAGATCATACTTCTCCTGTTGTAGCACAATTCCATCCAAATTGTACCTAATGCACAAAGTTAAGATCTCATCTCATCTTTATCAATTAGGCTTAGTGCAACAAATATCCTGCACTACTCATTGTGATCTGCTCATAATGTTACAAAATACTTGCCTAATTGACTTTGACTTTAGTCTAATTTCTATTGAACATATCAAAGAAAATAAGACTTAAGTTGCATTAGGTTAAGATACATTTATTCATAAATACTCATCAATCATATCAATGACTTATTTATGAAGTCAGACTTATGCTTTCAATCACAAGACCACCCGGGTCAGAATAAGAAAGTATAATAGTGGCCAGGTAACCTTATCTAATAAGGTTTGAATGACTCACCTACATGAGAAGCAAGACTTTTAATAGGTAATAACAATTTTAACTCTAATTTTTAGAGGATTACCTGTAAGTGCCATTTAAAAGCCAAAGACGTGTATCCCTTTAGGAGAATAGAATCTTTCTTTCTTTCTAGATTCATTAATCCTTACACTCTCTCAATTTGTACGCATATGTGTTAACCTTTAACACATAAAAATGTGTTTATTCAAAACTGAATATATTTTCAAAACAATTTTTGAAAACATACCTTATCCTTAAAATTATTTATACTTTATGAAATATTTAGTAATAACATTTGGATAAATTGAATTTTTCTTATGGTGATAAAAACTCCAGTTTCAGCATCAATAAACTGTAACAACCCGACTCCCTAGGACTCGAGCTAGGCCGTTACTACACACATGTATGCATAGAATTTAAAATGATACATTTTCATAGCGAAATAAATGCTAAATAAATAAAGTCAAATAAAATATTTTCATTAAAACTAAATAAAAGTCAAATAACAGAGTACCCATAAATCATAATTATAAATTTAATGAGTCTAGAAAACTATAAAAGTTTGGAAACGAATACTAATCAGTAAGTTTCAAACATGAAAACTGAAAGTGGAAAGCATGAAAGGAATCTAAACATCATGAGCGGAAGCATAAAATGGGTCCCAGTGGCTCGATCACGGATTTCGCTTGTCACTTGCCACTACGTCCCTACTCTTACCTGAAATATAAACATGAGAAAGGGTGAGTATAAAAAATACTCAGTAAGTAACCCCACTATTGGGGTTAGGCTAGGCATTTATGTCCTCTAGATACCTACCTCTAATGGAACATATAAACTTCTCTAGTCCTCATGGGACACATACGTACATGAAAAACTTACTTCTATCCTACTGTAGTTAAGTATGCCCACTACCTCTAGTAAGTCTCGTAGGACCCATAACCTCTGGTGAATCACGAAGGAAACACAATCTCTTACGTACTCATGGTATGCATACACCTCTTTCGTATATACATAACCCACTTAATGTGTACCTTTTTCATACACATGGTTACGTATACACCTCTTTCGTATACACATAACCCATTGAATGTGTACCTCTTTCGTACACCTGGTTATGTATATACATAACCCACTGAATGTGCACCTCTTTCGTATACCTGATTATAGATACACCTATTTCGTGTACACATAACCCACTAAGGGTGTACCTCTTTCGTACACCCCAGATCCTCTCTATGAATGTAGGGATGCATACTTCTTTCGTACACATGGTTATGTATACATCTCTTTCGTATACACATAACCCATTAAATGTGTACCTCTTACGTACACCCTAGTACCCCCTAGGTATGTATCATGTTCATACACACCAGCCCTAGTACATCTCTTTCATGTACTAGCGCCCTTGGACATGCATCACTTTCATGTAGTCACATAGTCTGGAAAGAAAAAGAGATTGTATCTAACTTCATATATAACATTCACTTAGTCCTGAGTCCTCTAAAACCTCATCGTCAACCTCATGTTAATTAACCTCAACATACATAATTAATCTAGTTTTAAATGGATCAACTGTAGTACATCACTTTTATGCACTAAATCATGTAAACAATAAAGTATTCGGGATTTCATATTATATCATACAGTCTACACACTCTCATAATAAATCGCATAACTATATAGATTAGTAAATGTCTAATCCTCATCTAGCTTTAAGGCATTTCAATAGGAGTGCCACTTAATCATAATTTAAGGGTCATGCTCAATCATCATTTAATATAACTCATAAAATTCTAAATCAAGCTCATACATAATCATATTTCGATATATTACCACATGCTCATATATCCTTCATAAGCAGTCCATTCAACCTCCAAACAATCAAAATTATTCTAAAAAAAATGCTGTAGGATCCTCAAAATTAAATCTACAGTGTATCGCCTGACACAAAAGTAGTTCCAATAGTAAGATTACTTATCTCTAATCGGAAACTCTAGAAACTACTAAGTTTAGTCTCTTCCTTTCCCAATGAAACCTTTCACCAAAAATTCGTTGACTAGGCCTTTAGTTGGCTGGACAACAACTTCAATAATCTTTATTCAAGATTCTGATAGAAACTCTTCGTAGTAGCGTCTCAGCTGAAAAGACGTCGATGACGGTAGCTGGGCACGATGTTCGAAGCACGATCGATGATCGGGTGGCCTCAGATCTGACAACTAGTGTAGGTCAGAGGATGGTGGGGGAGTGCCTCGGCGCGGCTGACCTGATGGCAAGGGAAAGACGTGGCTGGAGGTAAGGCTGGCGGCTAGGTCCGGAAGAGGTGCGGCTTCATCGGAAAATAGCGCCACAGACGCGACGGTGCAGATGAGGCAGCGCAGACGAGCGTGGTCGAGGCGGCACGAGGTTGGGCAAAGCGGTGAGCTCGGACCAACAGCATTCTGGACGAGCGGCGAAGGAGAAGGAGGTTTCAAACAGGGGGGTGTTTCACGTGTGAAGAACGGGACGAAACTTTTTAAATAATAGAAAAAAAAAAATAATAAATAAAGAAAATGATTATTTTAATGAAAGAAATAAAATCAAATAAAACTTTATTTTATTTTATTTCATTTCATTTTATCCTTTCCTTCAATACACAAATAAATATATATTTTTAAAACTCTTTCATTTTCTCTTTAAATTTCAAAACCAAAATCAAATCAATCTTCCAAAATTTTAAATTTTAAAAATTCTCGACATTAACTAAAATTAGCTTTAAATTAAATTAATGCGATATAAATCCCAACTTTTCCTTTAAGTAAAATTGAATTTCGAAATGAGCAAAATTTCCCTCAAATTTTACGAAAATACAAAATTTGTATTAGGAAAACTTGGGGTGTTACATAAACAACATTCTAATGTCTCTCACTACTTTAACTGGGAATTAGGTATTTGCCAAGATTTATAATCCAATTGAAATGAAGAAAAATTCTGATAGTGAATTATTATTCATCGATCAAAGTGTGAATTTGTATTCTCCATCAAGAACTTAGTAAATCAAATTTACTTATTTTTATTTTTCTTTCTTTTGAGGTATTTCTAAAATTTCTTATCATGTGACATTCCAAACTAATTTGGAAACATTTTCCTCATGAGGGAGAGCAAGCACACCATCAAATTATAATATAGTTTAAAATGGTTAAGATCGAGTATCGTCCTCTAAGAAATTGGTTTGACTCACTCTTAGCTATTTAGAGATTCTTCTAACTTTATTTAGCGGACCAGACTGTGATGAGAATTTAACTAATCTAATCCTAGAAAGCAAAATAGATAACACTAAGGAAAAACTAGACAAGACACGTCCTAGGGTGATGATTTCATTGATGGATTAACTAAATTAATTATTTAGACCTCGAGTTCATATTATTCTAACTATAGACCTAAGAGTCTTTAATCCAGGTATCCTCTATCGAGCTGAACCCTTTCTCACACCTAGTTATCAACTCATTCTCGTGCAATCGAATGATTAGGTTTAGCACTAGGTTCCTCTATTACCAATCTCTATTAGCCTCCTATCATTTTCATGCATAATTGATTAATAGTTTGACATACTAGTACCAATCTAATGTCATCTCTCTCAAGCACAACATCAAATTAAGATCATTTAAACAGTAGCTCATTGTTCGGATGCATTACACATAAGCATGCCAAAATAATTTATGCATCCAAAAAATTCAAGAATAATTAACAAAGTTTCACAATCCAAAAATTACATAAAAACCCTAAGGACTACAAATCAGTCACTCATGGAAGTGATACAAATAAAGATCATGCATATCCTATCCAAACACAAAGGAACAAAAAATAAAATAGGGAAGAAAGTGCAAATCGTGCTATCGACTGTCGTCCTCAAGCTCGAGATTACTTTCCAACGATCTCCTCAGATCTCCACTCCAACAACGGTACGTGAGTTGGGTTCAGAAGGTCTTGAGACAGTTTGATCCATATCTGGTGTGGGCGTTAGAGCATTGAGAGGACCTTTCCCTAGTATGAGAAGATTGGGAAGGACACACCTCTATTATCGTGCCCATGGTAAATGTTGGGTAGCCAAGTGCAGAGCAGATAACTTCTGAAAGCATCTAAGTAGTAAGCCTACCCCAAGATGAGTGTTCTCCTATTTCGACTTCTCAGAACCTCCGGTAGCACAGCCGAGAGCGATGGGTTCTCTGCCCCTGTAGAATGGAGCAACAAAAGTTTTGAGAATTCAAGAGAAGGTCACGATGAGATGAGTCATTTATCATCACGATAGGTGTCAAGTGGAAGTGCAGTGATGTATGCAATTGAGGCATACTAACAGATCAATAGACTTGAACCTTGTTCCTACATGACCCGATCAATTTGATTAGGCACTCGCCATCTATTTTCATTGTTCAACTCTTTGACAAAACGAAAAACCATTGTTCAACTCTTTGACAACATGAAAAAACCAAAAAAAGCTCTGCTCTCCCTCTCTATCTATCCAAGGGATGGAAGGACAAAGGCCTTTGGTGTCCCCTCCAATCAAGAATTAGGGCCTCATAATCACTAGCCAATATGTTTTTCTCTCATGCCTTTCTTTGTTCATAGTTTGATATTCTGATATCCTAGGCGTAGAGGAACCACACCAATCTATCTCGAACTTGGTGGTTAAACTCTACTGCAATGATACTCTAAGGGAGGTCCTGCAAAAAAATAGCTCGATGTCAGGATGATAAAAAGCTTAACACCACCAATTCCAAGAAGTCGCTTTTTTCTAGAAATCAACTCCCCTTGGTGGCCTTGATGAACTTTAACTAAAACCCTAAAATTGCCCCTCAAAAGCTATCATTTTTCTCAATCAGCGAAAAAATGCATTTATAACAGCAATGCTGCGAGGCAGCATTGCACCACTACCTAAAGAACAATGTATAACACATGCCTATTTTCAGAGCGTAAGCATCGCGAAGCTGCCTTGTTTTCTTGAGCTCTCAAGTCTTCAACATCATAGAACAACATTGCAATGCTATGCGCGATACTACCCTGTTTTTCTTCCTTAATGATTTCTTCCACTTTTTTTCTTGCCCTAGGTCAAAGTTCTGACCTTTATTGGGGGTATTTTGAATCATTTTATCATCAAAATTGCTTGTTTCAATCCAATTGCTCGATTTTCTACAATTAAACATAAAAAGAATCAAAGATCTAAAATTAAGCATCAAACTAACTAAATTCTAAGCCCAAAGAATACACTTTTCGAGTGCATTTCACCATCCTAAACTTAGAACTTTGCTAGTCCTGAGCAAAGAAAGAACAAGACTATAGGGGAAATCAAACAAGCATGTTTCAAAACCTCATCATTCAGAATAGGCACAGTAGATCCATTAGCAGAAACAGTTCGAACACATCCTAACATTAAGAGATTTTAAGCCTTTTTATTTTAAGTTCTAATATCTTGTCATGATTTTAAATGAACCTTCTTAATTCTTCCCTTACTCTGATACAGTGAAACTTATTAGAATTTTCTTTATCATTCATGTAGCAAACAAATTACTAGATTGACATTTATTCTTTCTCTCTCTTTTTTTCTTTTCTTTTTTTTTTTTTTCCCTTTTTTCAGGCAAAAGATCAACTTCTCATGACACACTACTTTCATTTTCGCTTGCCCACATGAGTTCCATGAATGACATCCAACTACGAGCAATGTCTTAATCGAAGTGCCTAAGCTTACTTATTTCCTAACCTAAAACAAGAAGGAGGAGTAATCTCATTTTAGACTATTTTCTTTCTTTTTCTATTATATATTTTCTCTATATATTTTTTTATTTAATCAGGTAAAAAGATTACACAATACGTAAAGAAGTTCCTAACTCATTTCAGGACCTTTTAGGGTGAAAACCTGATTAATTCAAGTAAGCATTTGCAATAAAATATTTTCTTTGTGCGGCGGTAAAAAAAACATCATGGGAGACTTAAGCAAACAAGGCTACGTGCTCAAATATGCAAGGGAATCAAAGATGAACTTAAAGAAAACTTAATTCAAGATTATGATATCCTATTTTCATAACTGATCATCTAATACATAAATACATAATAACTCATAGGCAATCATAGTCATTGCATACTCATCAAGTTCACACAATTAAAGCATACATCATTCTTGTACTCACAATCGAAAAAATCTCTCCAAAATTCAGCCACTCAAACATATTCATTTAATTAACATGCATAAATCAATTTTTTTCTATATAACTTGCATAGCAGGATAAATACAGACAGGCAAGCAAAAGCACGCAATACTTTCTCCACCCCAAACTTAAAAACATGCATTGTCTTCAATGCAATAAAAACAAAATAAGCACAGAGAGTGAGTGAAACTGGCCTGATTAGTGAAGTGATCCACATGTGTTAGGCTTGTGAACCATTACTTTATTTGAGGGCTTTTGTAAGACAGAAACTCAAAAAATATATAAGACCAAACACATAAGAGCTGAACTAAAAACAAAAACAAATAAATTGAAGCAACTGAAAGAAAAAAAAATCTTGGGTTCCCTGCCAAAAAGCATTGAGTTTAACGTCTCGAGCTAGAAGACATGGGAGATTATACGTCAAGGCACGTAAAAATTTTCCCATTTCTTAGGCCCCTTCTTGCTCGAGTCAATATAACCTACAAAGTCTTAAAGGCTCACCATCTTCTCATGGGCACCTAAACACAGAAAATTATTTTTGGGATTTTTAATTTTTGAAAAATAAAAAGACTAAAAATTAAAAGCAGACTCTAATTTACAAGGCTCATAAGAAAGAGATAAATCATGAATGAGATGACTCTCAAGAGGTGGAAAGAAATGCTTTTCAACCTCAACCTTAATCACTTGAGCTTCCTCATCATAATTAAGCACACTTTCCCTTTCAAACTCACAAACATGCTCTTGGATTGACTCTAATGCTTCCAAGTCTTTTTCACCATCAGAATCTAAAATAACCTCTACCTTAGTGGCATTGGAAAAATTCTCCTTATTCAAGGCTTTAATTGCATTAACCATTAGACTAAGTTGATCTCCTATATGTTTAAGGGTTGCCTCATTCTCTACCACTTGGGATTCTATCCTATCCAACCTCTCCCTTGCTTCTGTGCAAAACCTCCTAAGTTTGGACTCTAAGATATACTCTTTTAATTGGTCCACTAATGAAAGGTTGCCCTCTATTAGATAAACATAATAACACATGGGGTAATGGGAAGGATAACTAACGGGATAAGGGTATGGTTTGAAAGGCATTGGTGGTGGTGGTGGACCTAAGCTAGATTGGTAAAACTCATAAGACCACCCAAAATTATTGTAAGACATATTTGATCAAGTAACCACTACAACAAATCAACAAAGAAAAAAGACACAAACAAAACAAAACAATAATAATAAACTAATAAAATAAAATAAATAATCTATACCCTAAATTAAGATTAGTCAAATCTCTAAAATATTAAAAGAAATCAAGACACAATTCCTCAGCAACGGTGCCAAAAACTTGATGGAAGACAAGTGCATGCGTCAAATTATAATATAGTTTAAAACGGTTAAGACCGAGTATCGTCCTCTGGAGAATTGGTTTGACTCACTCTTAACTATTTAGAGATTCTTCTAATTTTATTTAGGGGACAGGACTGTGATGAGAATTTAACTAATATGATCATAGAAAGCAAAACAGATAACACTAGAGCGAAATTAGACAAGACATATCTTAGGGTGATGATTTCATTGATAAATCAACTAAATTAATTATTTAGACCTCGAATTCATTTTATGCTACTATAGACCTAAGAGTCTTTAATCCAGGTATCCTTTATTGAGCTCAACTCTTTCTCACACCTAATTATCAACTCATTCTCATGCAATTGATTGATTAATTGTAGCACTAGGTTCCTCTATTACCAATCTCTATTAGCCTCCTATCATTTTCATGCATAGTTGATTAATAGTTTGACATGCTAGTGTCGATCTAATGTCATCTTTCTCAAACATGGCATCAAATTAAGACCATTCAAACAGTAGCTAATTGTTCAAATGCATTGCACATAAGCATACCAAAATAGTTTATGCATTCAAAAAATTCAAGAATAATTAACAAAGTTTCACAATTCAAAAATTACATCAAAACCCTAAGGACTACAAACTAGTCACTCATGGAAGCGATACAAATGGCGACCATTCATATCATATTCAAACACAAAGGAATAGAAAATAAAAGAGGGAAGAAAGTGCAAGTCATGCTATCGACTGTCATCCTCACGCTTGAGATTACTCTCCAATGATCTCCTCAAATATCCACTCTGATGGAAGCTTCAAGATGTCGCCTTTGTCAAGAAATCAAATCCCCATGGTGTCCTTGAAAAACTCTGACTAAAACCGCCTAAAACAACCCCTCAAAAGCCAGCCTCATTCTCAATCGGCGAAAGAATGTATTTGTAGCAGCAGTCGCAGCGTTGCGACGTTGCGAAGAAATGTTAAGAACGAAATATAAGCATGCATATTTCTTGAGCATCGCAATGCTCTCAGCAGCATCATGAAGCTGCCCTATTTTCTTTATCTCTTGGGTCTTCAACGTCGCGGGCCAGCGTTGTAATGCTATGCGCAGCGCTGCCCTGTTTTCTTCGTTAATGATTTCTTCCACTTTTCTTCTTGCCCTAGGTCAAAGTTTTGACCTCTCTTGAGGGTATTTTGGTCATTTTATCCTAAAAATTGCTTGTTCTGGTCTAATTGCTCGATTTCCTACAATTAAACATAAAAACCATCAAAGATCTCAAATTAAGCATCAAACTAACTAAATTATAAGACCAAAGAATGCACTTTTGGAGTGCATTTCACCTCATTAGCTCTCGTCATAGTAACTTTCTTGGACTCAAATAATACTTAACTTTGGAGTTCATATAGTTTCCCATGACTCCAACATACAATTTGTTGTCATAACTTTATTGTATAATCTAGACACATCATATATTATCCAGCAATAAAAGTAAGCTATCATTGTAAAGGTTATCCATGAACACTTCATGAATTGACAACAATTCTTTTTTAGAACATTTCCCAAATAAAAGAAAAAATTACACTGCCATTATGTGTTGCTCACATTTTCAAAGTAACATATTTATCAAACTCTTTGGCTTATATCGCTAATAAAAAATTAAAACCTTGAAAGAAAATGACATAACTTTGAATTATATAAAATATGTTAGTTGACTATATGCAATCTATTATCCATTTTGATTCAGCATATAAATTAAAAGAATGAACCTAATAAATTTGATATGAATCTCATTCATATTATTTAAAAACTTCTATTGCTATGATACTCTAGTGAGTTAAACCAAGACCATCGAAGGCTGGTCAACCATTCCTTCACTAGATTGAGACATTCTCAACCAATTGTTACACCAGAATAACTCTCTTATAACAATTAGTTACTATTACTTTGGTCAAGAAATCGTTTACTCGCTTAACAATTTATTGTAAGTGTGACCCTCCATTTTAGACCCTAGAGTTTTGCCCCAATGAGCCAACCGAAGGAAAAAATTGATTGGGACAAAACTAAAGTGACCCTATCCATTTCTGGAGTTCGCCCTGATATTGACCTAATGTACAAATTATTTGAAGGGGACATTCCCAGGGCGCCACGAGGTCATGCAAGAAGATCTCACAATGCAAACCAATGAATGAGATCGTAGGACATATTGACACACATCCTTCTCTCACTTACTATAAATACTTTCACCATTCACTTTGATATTGACCCATGCAAACATCATCCGAAGGGGAATGCTCCCAAGGCATCTCAAGGCCAAGCATGAGTCTTATGGTGTAAACTATAAAGGAGAACGTGAGTAGAAAAATAACATATCATATACATCTTTTTCCTCCCACTTAGTATTTTACAAAGGTAGGTTCGTTATTTAGGAAAATTAGGTAATAAATTTATCTACGAGAATTGTTAAATTGATCCAATATAACTCTTATATTAGATAGTTTAACAATATATGATTTTTGTTTATTAAACACTTTAATAAACCTAATTATTTATTGCATGCTTATAACATTATTTTCAAATTCACCTTATAGGTTGGTTCCCAGGTAGGGGTATTCCCCATTAGCTTAAATACCCCAGTCTTAGACAGAACCTTCCTTAGATAAAGGTCTCTTATAGACAATTCTGTTAAACATTTAATATTTTATTATTTTCAAATTAATCCTATTAAAAAGAAAATAAAATATTAAGTTTATTTCTAATCACATTAGAAATATTTTTAACATAGGTTTAGGTGAAATCAATTTTAAACCATTTAAAATTAATTTTAACCTATGTTTGTATGCAACTCTTGATTATATATTTTAATTCTAATTTTATTAAACTTATAAACTTATGAAGAACAATAAAACATTTGAAATCTAAGTCATGCATCTAATGACATATATAAATATAACAATTATTTTTATAAGGTAATGTCATGCATCATGCATACCCATTTCCATTACATAATATAACACTCATATTATACATCATACAATATAATTCTTTAACACTTATATTATACATCATATAATATAACTCTTATATTAAAGTATGATGTATGAACATGTTATTATGCATGCAATCATATTATATAACTCTTATATTAAATATGATGCATGAGCATGCTTAACTAAATCATGCAACTATATAATATAATTCTTATATTGAAAATGATGCATGATTTTATGTTTATCCTATGTGGGATTTTAATCTATATGGCATACAATATGCTATACAAATAATCATTCATACATCACGTGTATAAAATAATAAAAATAAGCATCAATAGACCAAAATTGGCATTCTAAATCATTAATTAAATTAATATAAAAATTATTTTAATATAGTTAATTAAAATATAAATTAATAAATTAATATTACAAATTAAATACAAATAAAACTAAATAAAGCAAAAAAATGCTCCAAAAACCTCTGCACCAACTTGAACCCACGATCTCAACTGGCCTGACATGTACACTACTACGTTTAGAATGTAACAACGCTCATCGGTAGCATCATTACGTTGGTCTCAACTTTGTCATAGCGTAAGGTTACGCTACCGATAGCGGAATTAAAGAGCCCAAAAACCCAAACAATTACAACTTTAAACATCTTTAAAGCGATAAATCGAGCCAATTTTGAAAATATCCATTGTGCAAACCACAAGCTACATGCATTCAAAATGCAATACTCAAATTCCACCAGAAACTCTGTAATTAAGTTGGAAAACAAAATTTCAAAGATGATGTCTCTGATACCAATTGAAAGGAATTGAATTCCTACAGCGAAAGCGAACGATCGCTTGTCTTTGAAATTCATTATGCATAACTTAATTATATAGAGTAAGGCGGAAACTAAAACAGGATAAACTATACTTAAGCATGCTTTCTACAAAAATTGAGAAAGGAAAAGAGGAAGAAAACACTTACCTTTGAAGATCCGATCTTCACGTTTTCTTTCCTCAGTGATCACGAACATGAAACTTCCTCCTTGATCCCGAACACCACGAACAGCCAACCATGAACAAGGCAACACACCCTTTGCTCCTTGGACACCACCACAAAAGAATTTTCCTTGTTATTCTAAAGGAGAGAATCAAAAGGAGAGGTGTCGGCTTCCTTTTTGTGAATTTGGTGAGGGAATAAATTTTCTTAGAGAGAATACACACCGAGAGAAATTTTCGCAGGGAGATTGAGGAGGAAGATGATGAGAGATTCTCTCTCTTCATATAGATGGCAAATCATGTTCTATTTTATCCCTTTAACTTTCATCCATTTAATTAAATAAATTCATTGGGAGTTATTTAATTTTGAATTTCAAATTAAAAAAAATGAATTTTGTATAATATATATTAACTACCTTAATATATATTAATATAACACTGTATACTATATCATATATAACATATAACCTACAGTTTATATTATATCATATATAATATAACTTATAGTTTATATTCTCTCAAATAATTATAGGATTAATATGAATCATATTTATATTAATTTTAACCTATAGTTTATTATATGAATCATATTCATATAATCAATATTTGAATCATATTCATATATTTAATTTTCTCTCATTAAAACTTTATAAATTTAATATGAATCATATGCACATTAACTTTTTATATATAATTTTTATATGAATCATATTCATATAATTAATATTTAAATCATATTTAAATAGGTATTTCTTTCATAAAGTATCATCATACACTATATTAATTGTATCTTATACAATTAATCTCTTTAATTAATTTCAATAATTCAAATTAAACTAAAATTAATTTAATTCTCTTGAATCTTTATTGAGCTAACAAGGGGACCTTATGGACATAACAAATTAAGCTCTTTAATTAAATTATCCAACATCCATTAACTGTCGGTCATTCCACAAAAGACCAACAGTTGCACCCTTCGCATTACAGATATATTTCTGTGTTCATTGGATATAACCAGTCAACAGTGTGATGCCCTTCATAGATTGCTCGTAAGTATAATTGGGCAGAAATTACCGTTTTGCCTCTGCAGTTACATCTAACTCTTTAGGTACCACTGATCCTTCTAATAAACAATAAATCATAGTCCAACTATGACCAAGTCCCTCTCGGGTTAGGAGAGGGTGTGGCCACATTGATCAAGCCCCGGAATCAGCTCTTAAGGGAGCAATATATCTACTTACCCCGACATCAGGGAAGGAGTGAATTTCGTCTTGTATAACTGTGTTCCCGCTCCCTAATTAGAAGAATCTCCAAAATGGTAGGCATATTAAGTTGGCAAACCGTCCGTTCTCACCCATACAAATCAAAGGATCGCCTTCATGAGCAGGAGTTCACAACTCACTCAAGATTCAGGTCATGTCACCTATGGTCATCTCGGTGAAATGCAAGTCTCTATAATATTAACGATAATATTAACGACATTATATAATGAGACTAGTCATTTCATGGTTCGATCTTATACAAACTCTTTGTATAGGATACCCCCGCTCACATGTCTCTACATGAACGATCAGGATCAGATCATTTGTAGCACTTTACAACACTTGTAACATCTACAAAGCGGACCGTATCCGCAGTGTCACCAGAATAAGATACCTAGCCTTATCCATCTACTATAGACCGTTTAGGTTATTATTTAAACAAGATCCATCCGTATGTCTCTACATACTTGTTTGAATTACATAAAATAACCTAGGATCTTAGTTTATTGGATTGAGTGTATACTCATAAAATAACAATTATTTTATTAATAACAATTTGTTTATACAATGTTTACAAACTACGAGAATACAATAGAGATTTAGGACACCAATTCCAACATAAGTTACATAAAATATCCTTAGATCTTGATTAATGGATTATTGCATATAAAACACTAATCAATCATTGAAGTAAATAACATTAAATAACATATAATTACGAGGCTTTAGGGCATACATCCCAACTTACCAACATTCCTATGGTAGCCCCTTACCAGCTTCTGACAAAACATAATATTATCCACAATACTTTGACTTTTCACAAAGGTTGACTTATTAGGTTAGTGAAGTAAGAAAGCCATTCACAAAATGAATTCACAATAATCTTAGAAAATGCACTTATATAGGACATTACAATAAGAGATCAGCCTGAAGTCTCTAAGGCCTTCAAAGTCAGGCCATTTAGGAGCCAAAGTGATTGAGGTCGTATTCACACCTAGATAAAGGAAGAAAGTATCAAAGAAATGCAGTACTAGATCACAGAACTCCTAACGAACCACATTCTAAGTAGACTAAAAGAAACTCACAGAGTAATCATTAGGACCAGGAGCCTTCCTACTCCTTCGAAAAAAATCACAATTCAAATCTCATCATGATTAATATGCTGGTACAACGCCTCATTACATCCTCAAACCAAGAGAAGTTCACAATATTTGAAATGTCTTTGGTAAGATCTTGATCTGAAAAAAAAAATCTTAAAATAATTAACAGTAGTGGAAGATATGTCAACATTAGAAGAAATCCTCTTCCCATAACCATTAATCGATGAGGAGATACCATTTCTATCCACCCGATGAAAGAAAGTTGAGTTCTTATCCTCTAAGGTAAACCATTGCATATGTGACTTCTAGTGGAGAGAGGCCACCTCCCGACAATTCCAAGCCCAAAATAATCAAGTTTCCATCCTAGCACGATAATGTAACTCAACTGAATTAGGGTTCTAAACCAACTCAACATGCACCAATTCCATTCTCTACCTCAGCTTAGTCACCTTTTTGTCCATCACACTAATTGGGTGACCAAACTTACCCCTCAACACAGGCTTCAAGGCTTGGAGATTCTTTTGCAAACTCATTAAGGGAGAAACGTCATCCTACCCCTACAATTTCCTCAAACCACATCCATGAAATCAGCAGACTCGGCCAAGAAATTAAAGAAACATAAATTAGTTGGTCGGTGAACCAACTGAACCCCAACATCAAACACTAGAGGAAAATGATTAAACACCCCTCAAGCATGAGCAAAAAACTTTGGCAAAGGAAGAGCAAAAGTCCACGTATCATTAACTAAAACACAATCAAGTCTTCTAAGAATTTAATTAGGCTTGCCTGTTCATTAATGTAGGTGAACCAATTGCCTTGCACATAAGCTCCAATAGACTAGTATGGTTTAATGTATTATCAAACTCCTCCATCTCCGAGGCACAAAACAATCTCCAAGAGACCCTAATGAAGTTCAAATAACATTAAAGTCCCTTATCACAATCCCTAGAGAATCCCAACTAGTGTACACTAGAGTAAACTCATTCCAGAGCATAACATGCTCCTCCACAATATTTGAAGTAGACACATATGACCTGAACCATAACTTGAGTCTACAAATGCTTAAAAGAGATATAAATATATTGAGTAGTAATAGAAATAGGAGAAAAGGAAAAACAACCTATTTTCCAGAGAACCCAAATATCTTTCAAACCGATGGACCCATAACTACTCACGCATTGCAAAGAATCACTAAAAGAACGAAACACAATATCAAAGTTTTGGAGTTGAACTTTAGGTTCCAGCAAACAGCAAAACTCCACCTTAATTGACTCCAAGAAGGAACGAACAACTAGGGTCTTCATAAGGTTATTCAACTCACACACATTCCAAGAACACCAACTAGACATGGGGTAAGATCTCTGAATCCAACAAATTTGAAAGACAAACCAATGAATTATTTCCACGATACTCGCCAATAGCTATGTAAAGCATAGTCTCGTTAGGATCCAGAGAGGGTAAAACCACCAAAGACATATTAATGTAAGGACTAGAAGATACCATCTTGTCTCCATCCCCACTCAAATGGCTGAATCTGTTAGCCATCACACACCTTGGAGTTCGTGAGGGAGAACTAAACTATTGAACAACTAACTCAGGAGGATGAGATAACACCTCCTCAGAATGAGACAGAACAGGCCTAGTCAACATCGACTCAGGAAAAGAGCTTCTAGTTTTCAAAATACCAGAGCTCTATTAGTTTAAGCACGTAACATGATAAAAATTGTCAGAATGACCAAACATATAACATGCTGTTGATGTGTTGGATTGCGTTGATGAAATATATTTCTTTGCGTCCATTAAGCATCAATTTCGTAATGTTGCGATCGCATGCGTTCGGCGCATTAGAACAGTTGATTTTTGTATTTTTGTGCAGAATATGCGTTAACACAATGCAAAGATTACGATCATAAGAATTCATTGGTCGAGCGTAACTTCACCGCAAGGCTTTGCGTTGATCGTGCTCGCAAACATCTGGCCGAGAAGGATCACCGCAACTTGGTTAGGGCAACATGGTGGGCTCATCCGGGTGAAAGGATAATTAAGAGCGATGGGACAGAAAGCTGATGACAGTTGAATCCAAATTAAGTTGACAACCGATAACGGTCACAAAGTACATTCAGCTTTATCAGTAACAATTATCTGGCGCATCGGTCAGGAATTAAAGTTGTCCAATCTGTATAACCATGAGAGAGAAGACGCCTTTCACCATGGATGCTTTATAAATACCAAGGGCATTCTTTAGAGAAGGGGTTGACGAGTTAACCAGTTGCTTCTGTTCATAATTTCCTTTCCATTTTAAGGCGAAGCAAGAGAAGAGTGGTGGCGCCGAAGATCGCTCAGGGCAACTCGAGAGAGAACCTTGGGGCGTAAGAGCAGAGAGCGGGCCGACTCTCGCGAGAGCGAGATTATCTTTAGAGCACGAGTAGAAACAGTGTAAACGTCTGGCAGCAAGAAATTGCTACCAAGCTCTTTATTATACTTGTATTGTTATTTGTACTTCATCTTCATATCTATTCAATGAAAGTTCTATTTCTACATCTGCTCACTCTCTTAATACGCATGAGTAACTAAATTAGTCGAATGGGTTGAGAAGAACTAAGCTAACATGACCTAGGAAGTTCATTGCTTGCGATTGTCTTATTTTATGCTGTGCAAAATACCCTTTAGAGTTGCTCGAGAGAGAGTCTAAAGAAAGAACCTAATATCTCGAGAGAGCTAGGTTAGAATCTAGACTTGAAAGAGCAAGATTAGGCTTGCATAAACAAGAGATAGGGACTTAAAGCTAAGCTCTGTTTGTTAACTTGCATCACATGCATCCTAGAGATGAGAATGATATTATGTAGTCGTATATTTGTGTGGACGTCATGTTGTCATCGCATAAATAGAAATAGAGGTTTATGTGTAAACTCTATAGACTTATCGCATATATCGCATGCGTTCTAGCCTTATAAGCCGTGGTATTTGCACCGAGAGGTGGTTTACTGTTGTATACATGTTGCATGATCGTAAGCATGAATGCATTCTAGGGAGTGTTAGCCGAAACCCTTCTCAACCCGTCCACTGCATATTCATCGCATTTCCCGTTTACCAACTCTTTTCAAACTCCGCCGCATTTGTTATTTATTTTTCATCAACGTAAACAACAAACCCAACAATTTATTTATTCAATCGGTTACCGCAAAGTCTTCATAAAAATCACCAATGGAATCTATTTTCACAAGTCTTTGTATTCGACCCTGGACTTACCAGGAAACTTAGAGAAATTTACACTTGAATTCCGCTGGGGAAACTTGAGTGCACAACACAAATCCACCAACGCATATCATCCATATTTCCACTTCATAAATACAAGCATCAGTAATACATATTCAGCCCCAATTTCCATACATACTTGCATAAAGGACAATCACTGACGTGTCTCGATCACCTTACCTAAGCACATTGGTTTTCCCACAACATTTGCAATAGTTTTAAGCCCCTCACAAGATTCACAACTTAAGGGGAACATTAAACAATTTTATCTATACTGGAACCTTATAAAAAACAAAGGTTTGGAGAACTTTACCGAGGTCCATCGTCGACGTAACAAAGGCTTCTCTCCAAGGTGTCACAGACCATTGGCCAATAGCCGATCATGAGCCTCAACACAACAAAACTGAAAAAGAATCAGACCATCGTGTAGATTAGTAATAAGCGATACTTCCACCTGTATCCACACCCTTTCAATCAAGCATGTGATTAATTAAAAATGTAACCTACCATCCACCAACTGAAAAACCAAAGAACATGCCCATGATGAAACAAATTCCTCAACCACATCTTCCATCGAGACCAGAAAACGAGTCCCATTGACGTGCATTGGTGGTGTAAACAGTAACTCATGAACAATAACTGACAATGCCTTAAATAAGGAGGCCCGAGTAGTTTTGAGTGATTACTCAAACCACTTCCCTCGTCCCTATCAACAATCTTTGGTCTTGTTCCACTAGGGGAATCAATCACTCTTTCACTAGTTGATAAATCTAAAGTTGGAAAAATAGGAGAACCCCAACCAACCCTTCAGTTACCATAGGATTCAACTTCTCCACCTCTTCCCCCCAATAGGCGCACTAGATGGGCCCATACCCCTCATCACATCGACTTCACACTAGGTGCATGCACCACATCAACCCATTTCTTTAGCATACCCTACTTTTTCTTCAATGTAGATAGACGGGGAGGTTTCGCCTTTATCCACTTTGGAGACCATTCCTTCTTCATCCAAAACACACCCAACTTTCAATTGAAACACCAAAACTTTTGTCACAACCTATAACAACGACCTCCAACCAACCCAATGGAAGCTACTAGAACCCCACTCTATATCTCATGGCACCACGAAACCCTTTAGGGATGATAAAGTATTAGTTTTCATTATGTATTTTATGGGTTTTTTTTTTTGTTGCTGGTTATTTTGGTTTGTTTTGTTTTACCCAATTTTGAGTCTCCACGTTTTATACCTTTTTCTTTATGTTCTATTGTCCTCTTCCTCATCAATACAGAGAGTATAATCAATATTCTATCAAGGTTTTTTTTCTCTCTATTCTCTCCTTCCGCTACTACTACCTTTGTCTCTTTTTTACAACCTTCCTTTTCCTTGTGGCATCTCTATTTGGGACATCTTGCTAGTCTAGTTTTAAAACGTGTTTTGAGTCTTTGTAATCTTTCAAGTTCTAATGTCCCTATGATTGAATTTTGTTACTCATTTCATATGGTTAAAAGCCATCGTTTTCCATTTCCTTTATCAATTACAAAAACTTGTGAACCTTTTCAGCTTATTCATTCTGATGTATGGGGATCGTCCCCTTAACTTTCAATTAATAGAGCTTTTTATTCCTTTTATTTGTTGATTATTTTACGTGCTATTCTTGCCTTTATCTACTTAAATCTAAAGATGAGGTTATGTTTTGTTTCCATTATTTCAAAAAACTTGTTGAAACTCAATTTGATAAGAAAATTAAAAGTCTTCAAACCGATTGGGATGGTGAATTTAGAAGTCTTAGCTCCATTTATCTTCATTTGGGATCATTCATAGAGTGTCATGCCCATGCACACCTCAGCAAAATGGTCGAGTAGAAAGAAAAAGATTGCCATGTTGTCAAAATGGGGCTCACTTTACTTGCTCATCTTCACTTGCCTACTTCATTTTGATGCTTTGTTTTTCAAATGGCCATTCATCTTATTAATCGTTTACCACCTCCTGTCCTTGGTTTTACATCTCCTTATGCAAAGTTATGTGGGTGCCTTCCTGATTATCAAATGTTAAGGGTGTTTGATAGTGCGTGCTTTTTGTTTCTTTGGCCTTATAATTCTCATAAATTGTTGTTTAGATCCCATGAATGCATTAAGCTTTGTTTACTGCTCAACATGCTAAAATTTCTTTCTCTAAAACCACCCAATTTCACTCCAATCAAACACATTGTTCTCCTGTATTTATTCCTATACCACCTTTGATATTTCATTCTTCTTTTCCATCACCTATTCCTTCTTCTCTTTCTACCTCCACTTCATTAGTTCCTCCTAGTTTTTCCTCTCATATTCACATTTCACCATTGCCAGATGTGCCTTCCTCTTCTCCCCAATATAGTCAGAAAGTTATTCCTCTTTCGCCCTCTTCTGTTTGCCTCATCCTTCCATTATTCCTTTTGTTAGTCTATCACCTTTCTCAATTACATCCCCCACTCGTGCCTCTCCTTCCTTTTCCTTCAACACTTCGAATAGCTTCCCAATAGCTCAACCTTTCATTTCTATTCACTTTTTATTGTCTTCCACGAACTCTATCTTTAACCCAATCCCCTCTAAACGAATTAATTCTCTACCCTCTACTAATACTCATCATATGATTACTACATCTAAAGCTGGATTTTCAAGCCCAAAGTTCGATTTTCCTCTATCTCATCCCCTATCTTATCTATTCTAGTGTACCTTTCAACTTCAAGATTGCTATTAAGTTTGTTTAGTGGAAACATGCTATGGAAAATGAGTTTCAGACCTTAACAAAGAATCATACATGGATTCTTGTCCCAGCTTCATCTAAGTACAAAGTGATTAGTTGCAAGTGGGTATACAAACTAAAATTAAAACCAAATGGAGAGATTGAATGCTACAAGGCTCAGTTGGTTGTGTGAGGTTTTGATAAAACATATGGGATTGATTATTTTGAGACATTTAGCCCGATTGTTAAACCCACCACTATCCATATTGTTTTAGATTTGGCTATCCATTTTCGACGGCGCATCAAGCAATTAGATGTCTGCAAAGCGTTCCTCATGGAAATTTAATCGAATATGTTTATGTAGCTCAGCAACCCGGCTTCATTAATCAAGAAAAACCATCCTATGCGAAAGGATCGAATTCCAAGTGGAAGCGTGTGACGCCTTGCGATTTTGTTTTTGATTTTACATAAACAAAATACAGTATAAAAATAATAATGTAATGGATAAAAAATCAAGATTAGCATATATCTAAGAGAAGAAAAGAGTGAAGAGCTCAAACTTGCCCTTGTAGATTCTCAGATTCTTCACGATTCCCTCCACGTCTTCTCCGGAATGTCTCTTCAATGATCAAGGGACACCACTATAAGTGAAACCTTATTATTCTCTAGGATTTGAGAATTGGATGTGTGGTCTCCAAGACTTGGAAGAGGAAGAAGTAGTAGAGAAAAGAAGAGAGATTTTGAGAGAAGTAGTCGGAGATTAAGATTTAGAATTCTCAATTCAACTGTGTCACAAACATGGGTCATGAAGACCTATTTATAGAGAGGAGGAGTGACCCCCTCACCTAGTCTTTCCTATTCCTATTTTAGTTCTAATTTAATTAAATAACTTTTATTTAATTAATTAGTCCAATAATTAAATAACCATATATATTAAATCTAATTTAATATAATTAATTAATTAATTAATAAACATCATGTTTATTTATTTCTACTTCTCGAAAATTATTTAATTAATTAACCATTAATTAATCAATTAAACGACTATATTAAATCATATTTAATATAGAATTAAGCAATATATAATTATTAGATATCTATATGTATACATCTCTTTAATATTGAATCTTATTCAAATATTTTGCTCTCTTAATTATAAATCACATCTATAATTAATTATATTATATTAATCTTATTAATATGCAATTGATTTGAATAATTCAAATCATTCCTCTTATATATCCTTTAGTGAGCTAACAAAGGGACCTTATGGACCTACAAATTAGAAGCTCCAATGATATAGGATTAGTTAATTAAACAATTTAATTAAATTCATCAATTTTCATTAACTACCGGTCACTCCACCAAAGACCGATGGTTGTATTCTTCGCATTGTAGATTTATTTCTGTGTCCACGGATATAACCAATCAACAGTGGGTCAACCCTTCACAAATTGCTTATAACTATAGTTGGGTAAAAATACCATTTTACCCATGTAGTTACATCTAACTCCTTGAATACCATCCCTCTAATGAACAAACAGTTTGTAGTCCAACTATAAACTGACACCTCTTGGATCAGTGAGAGATTGAGGCCTCAATGTTCAAGACTCGGAATCAGCTATTAAGGGAACAATTTATCTACTTTCCCTAAGGTTGGGAAATGAGTGAATTCCATCTTGTGTAGTTGTGTTCCTAGCTTCCCATTTGGACAAATTCCTAAAATGGTAGGCTTGTTGAATCGGCTAACAAGGCCACTCTCACCCATATAAATCAAAGGATTGCCCTCATAGACAAGAGTTTACAACTTACTCAGGATTAAGCTCAAGTCACCTATGGTCATCCTAGTGAAATGTAAGTCTCTTCTAGCAACGATGTTATATAGAAAGACTATTCATTTCGCGGTCCGATCTTATACAAATCTTTGTATAGAATACTTCTGCTCGCATATCTCCACATGAACGATCAGGATCATATCATTTTGGCACTTTACAACAATTGTAACATCTACAAAGCAAGTCGTATTCGTAGTGTTGTCAGGATAAGGTATACAGTCTTATTCATGTACTACAGATTGTTTAGGTTATCACTTAAACGTGATCCACCTGTATGTCTCCACATACATGTTTAAGTTTCATAAAATAACTTTAGATCTTAGTTTATTGGATTGATTTAATATAATTTAAACATTAATAAAATACCTCTTATTTTATGAGATATATAACTTTTCTTTACAAACTACAAGATACACTCAATTTAGGACATTAACTCTAACACTATGTGTGTAAACTTTGTAAAGCTTTGTATGGTTTGAAGCAAAGTCCTCGTTGATTTCTCAAACTTAATTAATGGTTGCTTGATTGGGCTTTCATGCTACTAAATTTGATACCTTTTTGTTTGTTTATTGCACTGTCTTAGCTTTTGTTGTTATTTTGATCTATGTGGATGGCATAATAGTAACTGAAAATGGTGTTGCCTTCATTTGTATTTAATTGCATGAAAATCATAATTATTATATAACCAAATTCGAACATAAATAAATTTGAAGGACTAAATTTAAGATTTATTGAAAGTATAGAGACTAAAATTGGACAATTAGAAGTACAAGGACTAAAATTAAACGGACTTTAAATATGAGGACAAAAATGTATTTTAACCAACAAAAAATTGGTTAAAGTTGCACTCTAAAGCCCTGGTTGGTAACGATTTAGTTTTTGAGTTTCTGTTTTTTAAAATTAAGCCTATGGACACTACTTACACCTCCAAATTTCTTTCGTTGTTATCTATTTTTTATCAATTGTTTAAAAAACCAAGTTAAAATTTAAAAACTAGAAAAAATAGCTTTTAAAAACGTATTTTTTGTTTATAAAATTTGGCTAAGAATTCAATCATTGTACTTAAAAAATATGTAAATCATGATAAGAAATGAAAATGACATAGGCTTAATTTTAAAAACATAACACAAAAGATAAAATGATTACCAAAGAATACCTAAACTATTGATTTGAATAACTACACTCAAACACCACTTCCAGTGGTTAAGTTAAATTATAATAATGTCACCAGTATCATAATCTTATGGCAGCAGTCCTAGGCCTTTGTCGACTATACATGAGTTCGACAACATTATCAATTCGAGTAAACTAATATCACTAGGGCAAAATCCACTCATTACAAAAACCTACCACATGAATAAAAGGGGCAAACTATTCATTTTCAAAAGAAACATTATTATCTAACTCAACTCGACTCCGATTCAGACTAAGTACTAACATAAAACTTCAGAGTGGTTGAATATCACTCTGGTGCAACATCTCATATATAGGTCAACATATTCACTATTACGTGATTTATATATTTTCTTTGCAATGATGTGACCAATTTGAGAGTGCAATTATAACACTAAAGTCATACCTTACACTAGGTAAAATATAATCCATCAATAGTAATGTTAAAAGTGGGTCCCACTTGATAACATTTTTTCTTTGTTTACTTGTGTTTCATGATCGTAATGAAATATGGGACTTGACTCCAAATCGGTATTCAAATCGTACAATCTAATTGAGGAATGGAGGGTGCTCAATCTGATTATGCTTAAAAATTACGTGAGACCCACTACCTTTATCGTTACAGATATTGTTACTGTAATCATATGAGAATTATGAATTTGTTACCCTTACTGTTAATTTTACCCTTATCTTTATCGTTAAGGTTAAACGGTAATGGTAACAGTAAATGTGATAGGTACGTAATTCTAAATAAACGTGATAAAAAATAATTCAATTACATTTGTAGTTCAGACTCGATAATATTAATAATATTATATTATTATTATACTAATCTTTTGCCATTCCAAAAAAAAAAAAAAGAGACAATTAAAAAAAAGAAAAGAAAGAAAAGAAAAAGTTGAACAATTCTTCATATACTCCCAAAAAGAGTTCCAGCTTTCATTCCCAAATCCACCTACCCACACAAATAATAATACACCAAAAAGAATGATAGGAAAGTTTCTCAACTTTGTTTGTCCTCAAAGGTCTTTTTCCAAATTCATAGGGGTATTCTAGTCATTTCAGATTTTGTAGTTGGTTGGTTAGACATACTTCAATTTCACACAGCGCCATTCTTTCCTCTTCTGCTTCTTCTAGCTCTGCCTCAATTGCCACGCGTTCTTCCATGGCCCCACACACCTTGCTTTCTCTCTCTTATCTCTCTCTCTCTCTCTAGCTTCTATAAACTTCCTTCCATCTCCCTTAATTTCCTTCTGGATCAAGTGGGTGTTCCCTAAATTTAACTGAAATTTCACATTTCAATCGAATGCTCCTCCTCCTGCTGCTGCTGCGGCCATTTTCAAGCGGTTGCGGTTGTAGGAGAGCTTAACGAGGGGTTTGGGATTTTCCCTTTTCTTCCTTCTTCTTTAACACCCATGGCTCCCAGCAAGTTGAATTCCTCTGTAATCTCTCTCTCTCTCTCTCTCTCTCTCTCTCTCTCTTTGTATTTACTGTTTTCTTTGTTGTGATCTTGATTTGTGAATCGACCCCATGTCTTGTTTGGGGTTTTTGATCTGTTAATTGGTTTTCTGGGTTTTTTTCATGGTGGGAATTTTTGTTGGTTCTTGAGTTAGTTGAGGATGTGATGCTTTGTTTGTTTCCTTTATATTTTGGGGATTTTTTTTTTCACTAGAAGTGTTTTAGTTTTGATTTTCGTGTTGTGTTCCTGCATCATCGTGTTAAATGTGGAATAATTTGGTGGGTTTTTGTTACTGATTTGGAGGAATTGGGAATTAGTCTGTTTGATGTTGAATTTGATGATGATACTGATGGATGGATCATGTGGTATAAGATGCTTTTTTAGTACAAAAAAAAAAAAAAAATCATATAGAACTGTTTGGTTTTTTTCTTTCTTTCTGAAATTCCCAAGTCTTTTGTGGAAAAATGGGGTTACTTTCCCTTTACTTCTATTGTTTTAGAATGTTGCTTTACAATTTCCCTGTAAAGAAAACGATGTTTTATATTGTCTTGGACTTCTGTTTCTCGAGTTATTTAGTTTTTTAGTCAACAAAACTGCTGTTGATATAGGGAGAAGGAAACTTTTCAAGTCCAATGGCGGATAATGGTTTTCTTAATGCAACTTCTCTGTTAAATTCTGAGAAGGCTGTCCAGGAACTTCTTCAACGGTCTCCATTGATGGAGACTGATGATCACCTTATTGAGTTTTCAGAGGCCTTGAGAAGTATGTATCACAGTTTTATATCAAATATTTTACTGAATCATGTGCTGTTTCCAATTGTTAACTCACCAATTGACTAAAAAGCTTAAGTTGATGGGTGTTGACAAATTTAATATTATATCATCTAACACTTCCACTTACTTGTGGGCTTGAAAATATGTAGAAGATCCAACAAGTGGAAATCAATATTAATTTGGGAGGAAATAACATTTTAGGGTTTGAACACAAAACCTTCTGGACCACCTACTTTGATATCATGTTAAATCACCGATTGACCCAAAAACTTAAGTTGATGGGTCAAGGCAAATTTAATATTACATCATCTAATACTAATAATTTCCTTACATTTATGTGGTTTTTCAGAGCTATTGAATATGAGTTGGTTAAATTATGCTGCTTGTATATGTTCTATGATCTCCAGCTGTTGCAAAAGCACTAAGAAAGGCAGCTGAGGGAAAGGCTGCTGCACAGGCTGAGGCTGCTGAATGGAAGCGCAAATTTGAACTTGAGAGGACAAGAAATCTTCAACTTGAGTATAAAGGTTTTTCTTACAGGATTTATTGGATCATTTAGAATATCTTTGTTGATGTTTCGTGCTCAGAATGCAGAAAGTATTAATATAATGCTTTTAAACACCTTAAATGTCTTAAGGTGCAGATCTTTTATATTTTTTTCAAGAAAGCTGGACAAACTTCATCCCAGTTTTTTTCAGTTTGATGTCAAAATGGTTTTCGTTATACAGTTTTTGGTATATTAGAACCCATTTCTTTCAAATTTAAGAGGTGCTTGATTCACTGGGTATTTTATCATTAATTAAAAAAATTCACTTCTCCAATCATGTTCCAAATCTCTCCAATTTCTATCGATCAGGGAACATTAACTTTCGTCGAATGAACATCTCTACATTTTTCTATAGATATCTTACGACTTTTAGGCAAAGTAGGTAAAAGTTAATTTTTTTAGAAATAGTGTTGGATTGAAAATAACTTCTTACCTTACGGTAAATTCAAAATGACATTCACTAATGTTCAAATTAAAATGTAATTTTAAATGCTATGTACAGCAATGTTATTCAAATACCACGTAGAACATGTGCAAAAGGCGTATTAACTGTACTGTGTGTAAATTATTCAAAGTAGAACCCTTCCTCTGGTTTGCTTTTAGTCTCTCATAATTGGTATTGTTTTTCTTACAATTATTTATACTTGTGCATTATAGGGCCGTCACCCGCAGAACGCAATGGATATGATAGTAAAAGGTCAAGGAATCTACCCCCACAAGCCCCAGAACAATCAGAATGCTGTTGTGGATCAAATGGAATATGTTCTCATGAAGTTCTTCAAGATGGGGGCATTGATTCTGTTTCTCAGAAGCTGTCCAAAAAATATACTAGAAAGGTATTCGATTATCTATTTACCTGTTTCTATCACAATTTTTTTTTGAGTTATGGACGTCTCTGCTGCTTTTTTCTGATTCTGATTATAGAGACCGAATTAATATTTCAATTGTCTTTAGCTTATTTAATAAAATTTCATTAAGAAGACGAAAACACAAATTACACATTTCTATAATTGACCATATCTAATGACTAAGATTTCTAAATGAAATCCAAGACCAAACAGTCATACTTCTTTATGATGCAATAACAAAGGGAAAAAAATGTGCCCATTCAGTGCACAAAATAAATAAATAAATAAAATCAAAAGTTCTCTGAAGTTTCATTATTTCTCTAAGTTATAAATGTGCGATGCATAAATATCTACCTGTTCACGAACATTGAACGATAGATGGAAAGCAAAATAAAAAGTTTGAAAAAAAAACAACAATAACAAAAGAAAAAAGAGAGCAAAATCCTATCGACAAATGCAATGAAGGGCCCTTCGTTCTGGTGGGGAGTGTCATTCGAAAGAAACAGCAGATGATTTGATGACCAAAAAAAAAAAAAAATAAAAGGAAAAGGGATTAGGAATTTTGGTTTAGCAAAATCTCAACGTTCCTAGTAGTGTTCCACACACAGTTCGTAATTCAAATGTCCTTAGTGATGTTTTATGAACAGTTTCTTATGTAATTATACTCCCGTTAAATCTTATTAATATTGGTTGAGCTTTTTATTTTTTGTTTTTAACTTTTTGAAGAGGACACTTAGTTCTCCTTTTTGTCGATAAAATCAGCACAAAACTTCAGAAAAAAGTACATCAAAATGTAACAAATGATAAAATGATAATAGATATTTACATAGTTGTGTTAATCCCGTATGAGTTTGCAATTACAGGCATCATTTAAACTTTCATGGTGCTGCAACGGCGAGCATAGTGATCGACACAAGCATGATGTTGTCTCCTTTGAAAAAGGAAACATAACAACTGCAGAGCGTAGTAGTAGACAGGTTTGTTTCTGCTGAACATAGGCAGACACATCTCAATGGCTTTCACAAAACTAACCTGTTACTTATATATGTGATAGTTTAAGATATGGCGGTATCCGATTTTCTAAAAGTTGATTTTATGAGAAAACAGAAATGAAAAACTGAACTTATGAGCACAACTCTGTAAATGACTGGTCTTTGTATGTTTATATTTTAGTTCAGAACTGAAGGATACGATGCAAGCATTATTTTAGTTGGTTTTTGATTGTTTCAACCCTCTCTTTGGTGATTTTAATTTTTCTTTCCCATCCATTTATCCCTGTTAATGTGGTTGATTGGGACCACTTTTTAATTGATAAAACATTTTCATTTCAGATTTCTTTGAAGTGGGAATCTCAACCTCAGACTGTGCTTATATTGACCAAACCCAACTCAATGTCGGTTCGAATTATTTGTTTAGAGATGGTCAGGTGTGTACCTTTTTTAGTAGCTAAATCAGTTTTCCCGGTTCTTTTCATTTTATGCGAAAATAGAAATATGTAAAAATCATCATCATTCTAAGCATAAGTATGGCAATAGCAATGTTATAAAGAAAATCTTCATCCTATTTTAGGAAAAAGTTGTGTTAAATTATGAAAATCATCGTTGGTCAACTTCATGGTTTCACATTTATCTTTTCAGTTAGACACGGAAATTTTGCTCATTTTTTTGGCTAGATCAAAGTTTCTATGCATCATAACAAGAGTATCAACATAATTTGAAAAGAATGCTATAATTTCCTTATTCTCATTTTCTATTCATCCTAGATGGTTGAGAGAACATAAAGGTCTTCACATCTACGTGGAACCACGTGTCAAAAACGAGCTTCTGACAGAGTCAGACTACTACAATTTTGTCCAGACATGGAAAAGCGGTGAGTGTGAAAGGTTGCTATTATGTTAGACTTATTGCAAACTTATTATTCTTACTGCATCTGTCACTCCGTTTGCAATGTTCATTTAATCAAGGATGGCGTTAACTGCATATTGAGCTATGATTTTCATGGCAACCACTTACGGTTTTTGCACCTAATTGTGCACTCTCAACTCCTCTTTTCTATTTCTTGGCAGACGAGGAAATTATGCTTCTCCACACAAAAGTTGATCTTGTGGTTACTCTTGGTGGAGATGGAACAGTGCTTTGGGTATGTCAAACAATTGCACTTTCTGGAGTATCTTCTTATTGTTCTAGACATTATAACTGTCATTGTTATTGCAGTACTTAAAAAAAATTTCATGTCTGCCTATTAAGTTCATTAGGACACAGTTGGAACAAATCCTGTTCAAGAAAAGTCATGTCTACACCACATATCAAGTTCATTAACAAATAACTATGTACTGTATGCTTTCATTAGCCATCCTCGTCAAATATGGAAAACTCGGCAGACACTGCCTTACGTAATTGACTGAGAAGGGTGTATCCCTTGTTTATAAATCTGTGTGCCTGCCGCAAAAGAGGAGTTGTTAAGTCTTGCTACTTTTGTTGTTAATGTTAACTATGACCTTAACAATAAATGGTAGTGTAACTATTCTTATAAATGACATTTAAAGTTTTTGTTAGTAAGAGTCCTGACTTTCTTATTAGATGATTTTATGACTTTTTGAGGTTTTTACTTTGAAAGTTTGTTTATGGATTAATATGGAACTTGATTGCAGGCAGCATCAATGTTTAAAGGACCAGTTCCTCCACTTGTTGCATTTTCTTTAGGATCTCTGGGTTTTATGACTCCTTTTCGTATCCTTGAGTTCTGAGGAAGTATTATTTGCCTTAGAAATGAATTCATTTGTTATTGTACCAGAAATTACTTGATTTTCTTCCCAAAGACATCTGTGATAGCTTCCTTTATGTTAAAAAGTTATTCTTAAACTAACATATTGCACCAATGTCATTTTTATCCATTCATTGCTGAAAAGTTTCTTTAACATACTTCAGACAGTGAGCATTACAAAGAATGCTTGGATTCAGTGCTAAAGGGTCCAATTAGTATTACATTGCGACACCGACTGCAGTGCCATGTTATTCGAGATGCAGCAAGAAACGAATATGAAACTGAAGAACCTATACTCGTGCTGAATGAGGTTACAATTGATCGGGGAATATCATCATACCTTACGAATTTGGAATGTTATTGTGACCGTTCCTTTGTAACTTGTGTCCAAGGGGATGGACTGATTCTATCAACTACTTCTGGCAGCACAGCATACTCATTGGCTGCTGGGGGATCAATGGTCCATCCTCAGGTTTGTACTTTGGTCGAGAGACCGTTCAGTTAATAGTTGGTAAGAGTGACAATTTCTTAAATGCTACCATGACATTCACAGGTTCCTGGCATTTTATTTACTCCGATATGCCCGCATTCCTTGTCTTTCCGACCCTTGATATTTCCAGAGTATGTTACAATACGTATACAAGTGCCTTTCAATAGCAGGGGGCATGCATGGGCATCTTTCGATGGGAAGGACAGGAAGCAATTGGCAGCCGGAGATGCACTTGTATGCAGCATGGCGCCTTGGCCAGTGCCTACAGCGTGCCAGGTAGACTCGACAAACGACTTCTTGCGTAGCATTCATGATGGCCTTCACTGGAATCTAAGAAAGACGCAGTCTTTTGATGGACCTCGAGATACATGACCGGATCATAGAGCTCCTTTATATTACAACTTGTTGACAGGAAGCAGTTGATCTGGTTGGTATTTATATTCTGCAACATATCTTAGTTCTGCCTCAGAAATGAATAGATGTAGTGGGGGGGAAAATGAGAGAGAAAATCACTGAATAACAGTAATTTTCTTTCATGTTATTTATGGTTTAAGCTGAAGGCTCGAGCTGATGAGAGCTCATATCTTAATAAGTTGTGTGGTAGAATCAGTGGTGACAAATTTTTGAAGAGTAAGCAATAGATCATTGTAATCTTACTATGTTCTCCATCAGTTCTCGGTATGTATGATTAGTAAAGGTATGTCTAAAAGGGCCTGGCCTAGATGGATCAAAGTAACATGTAACAGTAGTGTGTCATAAATCATAATTTCTCTCGAGAGGTTTTAGTTTCATTCTCAAAGATGAAACTAATGTAGCTAATGAAGTCTCTTGTAATTTTTCTTCTCATCTTTCTCACTTTATCCTCCTTTTTGAACTCTCTTACACCTATCCGGACACTCTCATCACCTAGCTCGAAAATATTTCTAGTACTATCGTAATATGAATTTTTTTCGTACTTCCATCTATTATTAGTCATGTCAGTAACATTTATATCTAATGTTTGTTGGTGGGTCATATTGGCCCTTAATGTCTAATATTTTGAGATTTTAGAGGCTAAATGAAAATTAAATTCAAAATTTAAAGATCAAAGGATAAGTTGGCGGTCGTTGAAGTTGATCATCAAAGATGATTTTTGTCGGAGTTTGTAGTCGGAGGTGTTGTCGGAGCCTGAAGTTGGTGGCATGAAGATGGAATTAGAGTTGGTTGCCGGAGTTTGTCGTGGGAGATGGTTATTAAGAGTTGGTCGTCAGAGTTGCTCGCTTGAAGGTGGTCATCGAAGTTGATCATTGAAGGTGATTTCGTCGGAGTTTGTAGTCGAAGGTGGTTAGTGGAGCATACGAAGGTGGTTGTCGAAGTTGGTCATCGGAGTTTGTTATCGGAGGTGGTTGTTGGAGTCCGAAATCGGTCGTCGGAGTTGGTTGCACGAAGGTGGTCATCGGAGTTAGGTCACCGGAGTTGTTATTGGAGGTAGTTGTTGGAGTTGGTCACGCGAAGGTTGTACGTAGACCAAAGTTGGTCGTCGGGTTTGTCATCGGAGGTGGTTGTTGGAGCCCGGAGTTGTCATCGGAGGTGGTTGTCGGAGTCTGGAGTTGTTCGCTAGAGTTCATTAATGCTCCTCCCTCTTCCAATTGGTAAATAGTGAGATTTTGTTATATTTATAAATATTTTGGTCCATTTTTCTATATTTGAAAACAACCCTTTTAAGAATGTATTTAAAAGACTTTAAAAAAACATTATATTTTAATTGAAGATTATTTAAAAATAAAAATAAAAAAGATATAAAAAAGATATATACCTCCTATCAAAGGTTATTAAAAAGCTTTAGATAGAATACCGAGACACCAACTTTATGGTAATATAAACTTCAACGGGGTTTCATGAAACTTTATGAAAATGGATGAAAATATAATAATTAGTTAATGTAACTTTGATTATGGTTTAATTAGACTATAATTGACCATTTTTAATTATAATTTCTATAAAGTAAGATAATATTTAGATGTATACAGTGAATTTCGGTAGAAAGGTCCATGTGAGAATAGAAATTTTAAAAACAAATCGAAAAATAATTACATAACAAATACTGGCAATTAATTAATAAATTAAAGGTGACATGAAATTATTGCATATAAAAATGTAATTGTAAATTATTTATTATAAAATGTATCTGTCTAATACTAAAAATGACTTTGGAGCATCTAATCCAAAACCCTGACAATTCTGATAGAAATCACAATATTGCTTCTAAGTGACCCTACGTTGAAAAATGACTCGTACAACCAATATATAGAATCTATCAGTGGATACATCTCACTAATTGATGGTCTTCCTCCTTCATATAGATATGTTATTTGGTGGAAAGCCAAGTTAGAAATTGCTATAGTTAAATCTTGAAGGGATAAATTGTGGTTTTTGTTGAGCGAGATTTCCACGATATTTTGGCAGTATATCAACGTTAATTGAATACTATATCCATGATTTTGTTGAGCTACTAAAGCTATATCCATAAGACGATATATCGTGGATTGGTTTTTTCTTCCGTTCCTCCTGCTTCCTTCTCCCTTTCGATTTCTCGTTTCTTTTCCTTTATTTTCATGGAAAGAAAAGTAGAAACCAATGAATCGCTAAGAACACTATTAAGGTCATGTTTACACTATGAAAAGTGGGTTCCATTTGATTACGTTTATTATTGTCCATCTGTCTGTAATCGTAATGAACTATAGGGACTGCCTCCAAAAATTTGAAATCAAAATGGAAATCTAATTGAGGAATCGAAGGTTCTTAATCTGATCGTGCTTGATTATATGGGAATCAATACCATTATCGTTACCATTATAGATATTGTTACTTTAATAAAATGATAATTATAAATTTGTTACACTTACTTTACCTTTACCATTACGGTTATTGTTAGGGTTGAACAATAATGGTAACAATAATAGTAAATGTGACAGATTTGTAACTGTATGTTACACGATTAATCCAATTATATTTACGATTAACCCATTATGATTAAGTTATCGATGAAACCTTATTATAATTATAACAGTTTTCATTATAGATTGGTAGCATGACCTAAATGATAAACATCGGATATTTAACCATCAACTTCGTAAGTGGGTATTATATAACTCAATTTTAATAGTGTTCATCGTTAAAATTTGTACGTTTATGAATGAATTCCATCTTCGAACTTTGAGTAAAATCCATTTCATGGCAGCAAAACGAACCCTCAAGGTTTTATTGATTTCTCCTCTTCTCTTCCCCTCTCTCGTGCTCGTCTTCACTTTACGATTAGCTTCATCTCGTTCGTTCAGCTTTCACTAAATCACCAGCAGGCCTCCGGCGTTAGCGTTTTCCGTTCAGCGTCCACTCAGCCGTTGGCCCAGCAACCGAAGCCCAGACCGGTCGTTTGTTCACAACCGTTCACAACAACGTTCTCCGTTCAGGTTCACCAGCCCTCATACCTAAAATTTTGTCTGATTTTGTAGGAAACCCGAGAGCATTTTCCCCGAGAAACTCCCGAAGTAAGTTTACCCACAGATTTCCCCCCATTCAATTAGTGTCTTTCTGCTGTATGGGTTGATCTTAAGTAAACTTCACTTATTGTTGCTTTCCTTCATAATGTGTGAATGCTATTTTCTAATTTAAGTAATCGTCTTTTGAATTTAATGAGGGATGATGATTATTTAGTTTAAGAACTGTAACTTTAGTCCTTATCAATAAGTGAAGTTTTTTTTCTACGAATGACCCAAATTTGGTTTGGTTAATGTCAAAAGACCATAAATCTAAAAATAATGAGTCGCAAAGCAACGGTCAGTGCCCATTCGCGACTGCATGTCTGACCCCTCTTGTACGATTTCACATTCGAGGAAAAGATCCCATCAATTCGCGATAGGTGCGAACCCTGAATGGGCTTTGGAGAGAATTTGACGTTGGTTGTTGCTTTGTGACCTAAGCAAAAAAAGCTACTTTTTAGTGTTTTCAGAATCTGGGAGGTTTGAAATTAATTTTGAGGACTGTGGTTGAATGGTTACAAAATTACAATTTTGTGCATTTGAACCTATTCGCTGATATGTTGAGATCTCTTACTCGCTGCATATCATAGAATGGCTGCTTGCTTTTTTCTTTTTCGCTGTTCCACTTTTTCTTATGTATATAATTGATTTTCCAGCATGTCAGTATATCATAACTTTTGAATCATTTGTTATAGGACTTCTCCTTTTCCGCATTAGATTGTCAATTAATGCTGAAATGATAAAAGTGTTCACTGTTTGTTGATTTTTTTATATTTAAGATGGTCAGCAAGACCGATAAAGTCAATTGCAATGGCAGAATTGGAAGCAAGGAAACTCAAATGTCCAAATACAGGCACAGAAAGCCTTTGCTAATGGGGAATTTTGATTGAGGGTTAGGAGCCTAATTATCAACTCTGAGGCCATTTCTTATTCCCCATTTGAATTTAAACTTACATATTGATTTTGTTTAGTTTAATGCAGTCGAATTGCAAAACTATATGAATCTTGGTCCTTTCAAAATGTGACTACTTTTTTCTACGCCCCTTTCCAGCTTCGTTTCATGACATCTTCCACTGTCATCTGATGTTTCTCAGGTTTAACTACAGAATTTTTTTTGAGAGACTTATTTTTGTTAAGGAATTCGACATTGAAGCTTATGTTCATGCGAGTTCCTGTCAACTGCTGACTATTGTGAGTAAGTAGGCTTTTGGGCCATGGTCACATGCTTTTTGAATGCCCTTATGCTTAATCCTTAACAATTTATGTGAAGGTTAAGTCAGACTGAAAGGTACAAATTTCCTTCTCTTACTCTTCTCCCAAACTTATAGAGCACTAATGAAGAGCCTATTTTAATTTGAATTTGGGAGTTAGCTCACGTGAACAATAATGGAACGACTGTGAATGAAACTATACAAGAGAAAATTGTAAGTACATGATGCTTTAAAATTCCCTACTTTTCTCTGTGTTGTGTTCAAATTTTGCCTTCATCTTCTTTATTTTTTGTTTGTTGATTCAAATAATTGAGGAGTGTGATTTTGATTTTAAAATTAATGGAGATGAAATTAAGGAATCAAATGATGAGCGTCTTCCGAAGAAGACGCAACCATGAGGCGGACCGAACAGCTTTTAGCTATTGGGGATTAATTTTGGTCGCTGATGGTTCTCTCTTGTTGTTGTTGTTGTTGTTGTTGTGGGTTTTGAACTCTCGACCTTTTGAATAGATACACCTACTTGACTTAGCCGAAAATGGTGATTCTGATGGTTCCTTAGTTCATCATTCCTCTATCTAGTTTTAGTTTGATTTTGATTTTAACCATCATGGGTTGTCCTAGTGGTAAATAAGGGGACATCACCATGATAGCCACTTACCTAGGATTTAATATTATACGAGTTTCCTTGACATCTTGTTGTAGTGTAAGGTTAGACAAGTTGTCTCGTAAGCTAGCATGGACTCATGGATATAATTTTTTTTAATTTTTTATTTAGATTTTGATTTTAGAAGTATTCGTTCTTTTAGGACTTTCAAATCTATCTTCACACTTGATTTTGATTGATGTGGTTTGGATGAATTAAAATAATTTTCAATGGTTTCTGGATGGTTAGTAAAAATTGTACTTTTATCCAAGTCGCTATATAAACGATTTGCAGTCCTTTTGTCTTGAGTCATTGTTAAAATAGTTTTCAATGGTTTCTAGATGGTTGTTAGCATATCATAGAATGGCTTCTTATTTCTTTTTTTTTTTTTTTTCTTTTTGGCCGTACAACTTTTTCTTATATATGTAAATTGATTTTCCAGCATGTCAGCCTATCATAGCTGTTGAATCATTTGTTATATGACTTCTCCTTTTCCGCATGGGATTGTCAATTAATGCAGAAATGATCTTGGTGTTCATTGTTTGTTGAATTTTTGATGTTTAAGATGGAAGAACAAGAAAGTCATTTGCAATGGCAGAGTGGAACTCAAATATCCAAATACAAGCACAGAAGCCTTGGCTAATGGAAATTTTAATTGAGGGTTAGTAGCCAGCTTCCAACTCTGAGGCCATTTCTTAATTACATTTAAATTTAAACTTACATATTCATTTAGTTTAGTTGAATGCAGTTAAATTACAAAACTATATGAATCTAGGTCCACGCCCCATTCCTGAATCTTTTCATGATAACTACAGAATTCTCTCTGAACACTTATTTGTGCTAAAGGAATTCGACATTGTAGCATGTTCATGCCAGCTCCTGTTAGCTGATGACTCCTTATCCGGCCACTGGCCACATGCTTTTTGAATGTCCTTATGCTTAATTGCTAATAATATACTGTTAAAAAGAATAATATCACATAAAAACATAAAATACAGAACCTTATATCTAGAAAAGAATCTGAACCACGTCCTTACTTGAACAGATCTGTTCTATAGGTTGTACAACTATGTCCTTGCATTCTAAAAAAAGAATCTGAACCCAACGATTTCACATTCTCTCCTTAAAACTTTTATCTCTAGTGCCTGAGTTTTGAGAATAATTGTCTCCTAGATAGAATAGAGTATCTATTTTATGGAAGCAACACCTTGTCCACAAGATCCAATGAACTCAACTTTGTGGAATAAACCAAACTTCAACGAGTTTATAAAAGGGATAAAGTTTTATGGGAAAAATTGTTTATGAAAAAGGTTAAAACCCAATTTGAAGAAGATGCATATTTATAGACTAATTTGTGGTTATTCGAATAGTTATGTTTGTTCTTCAAATTGGTTAAAATTTAAATAGACGTATCCATTCATGAAAGTATGTAACTCATGGAGTTAAAAGGATGTAAACCTACACGAAGAGTTAATAGCATTTCTTCCAACATATACATGGTGAAGTGGATCAACGATTTTCAATCCTTTGAAAAAGGGGGATTTATGTGAAGGTTTAGACAAACTGAAAGGTACAGATTTCTTCTTTTACTCTTCTTCCCCTCTTTTCTCTGATTTATGTTCAAATCTTGCCTTCATCTTCTTTAGCTTTTTGTTGTTGATTCAATATTTGTGGAATGTGGTTTTGATTTTCAAAGTGATGGAGATGAAATTAAGGAACCAAATGATGAGCGTCTTCCAAAGAAGACGGGACCATGTTGCTGACCGAATAGCTTTTAGCTACTAGGGATTAATTTTGGTCGAGGATGGTTCTTTCTTTATTATTATTATTATTATGGGTTTTGAACCCTCCACCTTTTGAATAGATACACCAACTTGACTGGCCACAACTGGTGATTCTGATGGTTCCTTAGTTCATCATTCCTCTAGGAATTAGTCCCGATCATGTAATTATCAACTACTTATAGATCATCAAAGTATACCTTCATCTATATCCGAGGCTTATATGTTTCTGTTTGTTTTTTGTTTTTGTGGAAGGTCCCATTTTTGCGTAAAGGTGCAAATGTGAGATTCTCACTCATGAGAAGTGAGAGGGAAACAAACTCATTCAATGTTAATTCCACATTTGAAGTATGATGGTCGTTGCAATTATATTCTTGAAGTTTCAATTGTAACACTTAAGTTCGTTAAATTTATATGAGTGTTAAAATTTAATCCTCAAACTTAATGCTCAAATTCTATAAAGTTGCAAGTGTGAGGGTTTGATTTTAATAGTGGTATAAGTTTGAAGGTTCAATTTTTACTATTAAATGTTTGTTGGTCTAATTTTTACAATTATGTAAGTTTGTGGATTTAATTTTAACGCTTTTATAAGTTTGAGGATTCAAAATTTTCAATAAGTGTAACTGTGATTACAACGTTTGCAATTTTATTTTGTAAAATGAAATACAAGCAATCAAACGACATTCCAAACACAATGACATTTTGATTAAAAAGAAAAAAACACTATGAAAAACATGTTTAGTTGGCTTTTGCATTTTGGAAACTATAAGAAGTATAGTTGTAGCATTCAATCATGCTATAATATTGTTGGTAAAACACTATTGGTAGTGTATTTAAGAATGGAGCCTTAGTGGAGTGCATTCTTTTAAGATTTGTTTTAATCTCTTCCAAAGTGAAAGGCATTTCATTCCTATTGTCACTCTAATGGCATTGCTAGTAAAACTTCATTCAGAATCTACATATAAAAGGGTAGTCTAAGAAAAGATTGGAATAAAATTTAAGGGGGTGTTTGGGCCCCTATTTAGAATCGGATGGGTGGGTTATTATAGCCCATCTAACGTTTGGGGCTCTAGTTGGAGCCCAAATCCCCTTTAATCCACAGATTGTTTGGCTCGATTATTTTGCTCTCCCTCATTTTACTTATTTCGATTATTTTGCTCCATTTCCTTCCATCTCTTCTCCTTAGGGTTTTGCCATTGTTTTCGATCGGCATCGTTCCTAGTGGGTTTTGGAGTTTCCTCTTCTTTGTTCCTGTCGATCGACTGCCATTGTGGTTCTCTTTGGTCGGATTTGAAGAAATTAGATCTAGACTATGGTATGTTTGGTAGTCTAGATATGTGTTTTTCTCTAGATCTGTAACCCTTTCTTTCGGCTTCATCTTTCATCTTGTTGTTTCGAACGCCACTCTCGTTCCTCCTTTATCTTGTCACTTCTTTTGGTTTTCTTTGCTCTCTTTGCTCCAAATGAGGGTTTCCCCTCTCCGCTTCTTTCGGTTCTCCAATCTTTTGTGTTGTCCCTCTTGTCTATCCGAGTTCGAAATCGTACAATCATGTTGGAGCTCAGATCTTACTTGGTAGGGGATGGAGATCTTCGTTTGGAGCATAGTAGGGGATGGAGGATGGTGTATGGATCTTGGTAGGGTTACTAGATCCAATAGTAAGTCTTCTTTCTCTTCATCTGCAGATGATGAGGCATTGCAGTTTTTTTTTTCCTTCTTTTTTTTTTTTTTTGACAAATATAAGCTTATTTTTTGCACATCTTTTCAGCTTACTCTGATTATTTTCCTCTATGCTTGATTTCAGTATTTTGTTTTTGGTCTTTGATTATCGGTCTTTGATGATCAATGTATCTAATCTCATTGTAAGAACGACTTAAGAAAGAATTTCGTTGCTCTAAGGCTGGTTCTTATTGTCCAAGCATAATACTAGGATAATTGATTGTTTATTGGCTTCTTTGTTGTTTTTTTCCAATCTCATTGCAACTATGTCATAACTCTTGTTTAGTTTCCAAGTTTTTCTTGTTTGGTTTACTCTAGTTTGATTGTAAGTAGTGGTTTGCAAGTACTCTCTTGATGTAATAGTAGTGGTTTCTTTGATTCCCAATGTATTTGGTTCACATCAATGGTACACTATTCACTTCATTTCACTAGGTGGGGTTTCCATTGACCTACTCATCATATAGAATGTCGATATTTCTCTTCTCTATAAAGGAGACCTCTTTGCCTTACAACTATGAGGACAACTCCATCTTCACCATACTATTGTTGGTAAGTCCCTTCCCCCTCCCTTTTTGTATTCCTTATCACAACTTAAATTAAGTCACTTTCACTTTTTTCTTTATATTATTACTAAAGCATTTGTTTATTGATTGTCATAATGTTCAGCTTATTAGAGAACAAGTGAAGCTTCACATTTCCTCCTTCTATTGTATGTAAGGTGGTACCCTTCTTTGTCTCAGTTTTCTTTTCTTCTGTCTTTCTTAGTAGTCTTTTCCTTTATCTGCTTATTGTCTTTGTTCGTACGATTTGTCTCACTATTGTCTTGTTTATTTCTATGGTTGGTAGATTTAAAATCTTTTCTTTCATGTGTTATAGGTCGGGTGGAAACTAATCTGTGTACTTCTTTTCTCAAATTTCATCCTGTATATTTGAAGTGTTTGTTGATACAAAACTTAAATTCTTAAAATAATTTAGTTATATATTAATTATGTTTTTGCAGTTGTTTTATTACAACAATTTTCATTCTTAAAAGGCTTGATTTTCTTCCTAGATACTTGTTATGTTTCATCACATTTTTCTTTTTATGGATTTATTTCTCATTTAAAACTCAAGATTTAATCATGAGCCTAAAATGAAACTTACTAAAATCAAGACCATTTTATCAATGAGAATTTTAATTTTCGTGTTCATATTCAACAATGAAATTATTCGACGACATTGTGTGAAATTGAATATGGTTATTGTTGTTGATTAATAAAAAAAAAAAAAAAAAAGTTTGTAGGGCTAGCACTCATCATCCACAACAATCGTTAATAATACCTATTTGATAGTTTCATTTGGTAGGGTTGAATATATTTGATAGAAATGCAAACAAAATTTTTTATTGATAAATTAAAAGTAAAGTAATAACTACGAATAACTGTCCTTAAGGATTAAGGTGAACAAACTTAAAAGTCCGTAGATAACAATTTTAAACTTATTTGTTAAAGAAGTAGAAAAGAGAAGAAAAAAAATATGCAATTTTACTTCAAACTTTCAATTTCATCCAATTGTACTCTAAATTTGGATAAAAGTTTCAATCTTAATGTTAAACATTAAAAAGTATTGCAAGCTACTATTCTTACTATTACTAAGCTATATCATACAATTTTGCATACATTTAAAATTCTATGGTAAGTATATTTTTGTTTAGATTAAAAGTACATTATTTTGAAAATAAAATTAAATTTTGCGTAAATTTCAAATCACTCATGAATAAATGTTTCAGAAGCCAATTTTCATAATCTACGGTATAATGGTCCCCTAAGAAGTAGTAACCATTCTAATGGTGTTCACAACTACCTAATGTCAATTACTGCTAACATTAGAGCTATTACTCAACGATCATAGGAGGATAGAATACCCGCCACATCATATTAGATATCATTTTAGGCAATTAACATACTTTCGGCAAATCCATGAATCTGGTTTAAGTTGTCGTGAAAGCATGCAAATGGATAGAAGATATTTTGCCATTTTATGTACTTTACTAAGGACAACTGGCGGATTAGTGAGAACAGAAGTTGTAGATGTTGAAGAGATGGTCGCCATGTTCCTGCATATCTTAGCCCATGATGTTAAAAATAGAGTAGTTCGTAGATAATTTGTTAGGTTTGGTGAAATAATTTCTAGGCATTTCAACTCTGTTCTCAACGCCGTTTTATGATACATGAAATACTGTTGAAAAAACCTTTACCACAACCTCCTGTACAGATCCGAGATGGAGATGGTTTGAGGTATAGTGAAACTAAACAAATGTTGGTGTGGTGTCCGTGTCTAGTTTAGATAACTTATGTACATGAATATTTCATATGTTATGTTCGCACAGGATTGTCTAGGTGCGTTAGATGGTACGTACATAAAGATCAACGTGAGTGCCACTGATCGACCAAGGTACAGGACGATGAAGGGTGAAATCGCCACGAATGTTCTTGGTGTTTGCGACACGAATGGCGATTTCATATTTGTCTTACCTGGGTGGGAAGGTCCTGCAGCTGATTCTCGTGTGCTTAGAGATGCAATATCACGACCTAACGGATTGAAGGTTTCGAAGGGTAACGACTTACACGTACAACTTCTTGTCGTACATCGTAGTACTCAACGATTATGATTTCATATAATTGAATATTGTATAGGGTATTATTATCTATGTGATGCTGGTACCCAAATGCGGAGGGTTTCTTGACACCATATAGAGGAGAATGATATCATTTTTCGAAATGGCGTTGAAGAGGGAATGCACCAACAACTGTAAGAGAATTTTTTTAACATGAAACACTCTTCTGCGAGGAATGTCATCAAGAGGGCATTCGGGCTGATGAAAGGGAGATGGGCAATACTCCGTGGAAAATCATACTACCTTGTGCAAGTCAAAACTCGGACGATCACGACATGTTGCCTTTTTTATAATCTTATTAATAAGGAGAGGAATATTGCCAAAATGCCCAAGGATCTAGACGAGGTGGACTCATATTCTACTACCATTGGTAGGGATGAGATCAATTCTATTGAGAGTTCAAACGTATGGACACAATGGAGGGATGAACTGACACATAATATGTTTTCTGACTGATAGTTACAATCAGTAGCTTCATGTTTAGTTTGTGGCTTTGACAATGTATTTTTTTAATTTCAAGTATGCGATTTTGGAATCAATTTCCAAATTTCTCAATATAATTAGATTTACTACCTTATACATTGTATACATTGTACATAACACATCACATGACAATTTATTTCTTTACTACTTCAATTGTACTACGATGTACATGTAGTATGACAATTTCTTCTAGATCTCCAAAGCACACTTGGACGAGGGAGGAAGAGTTGAAGTTGGTGAAATGTTTGGTGACTTTGGTTGAATATGATGGATGGAGATCAAACAATGAGATCTTTCACCTTGGGTACTTAGCACAGTTAAGATACCTGGCTGTAGAATACAAGGGATCCCCACAATAGATTGTAGGGTAATGAGCCTTAAAAGACGTACCAAGCTATAGTAGAAATGCGAGGACCGACATGCAGCGGGTTCGATTGGAATGAAGAATCCCAATGCATCATTGCGGAGAAAGAGACGTTCGATGGTTGGGTGAAGGTAAAATTTCATAAACATTTTTTTCCATTCATTGTCACCCGTTATATTGACTAGCCATACTTTTCATGTAGAGCCATCCTATAGCAAAAGGGCTCATGAACAAGTCATTCCCATATTTTGATGACTTAGCCTACATCTTCGGCAAGGACCGGGCAACTGGAGAAGGGGCAAAGACACTTGGTGACATGCCTCAAATGTGCCAGGGCGTATGCATGTAGGTGACCTGTCACAGGATAAGTTTGATGCAATCCCGACAGGTTTTGGTTTCGAAGGAGGCATTTATCAAGGGGTAGTAAAAGAAAGCGTTATGGATATCAGTCTAAGTTGGTTGAGGATTTTAAGAATGCAATGGACTTTGCAAATGACCAACTGAAGTCCATTGCTAAATGGCCAAAAAAGCAGCGTGCAACAAAGGTTGAGTTACGTGACAAGGTTATGAATGAACTTAATGACATTCTAGAACTGCAAACTCGATAGAAGATGAAGCTTATGAATACCATAGTCCACAATGTGCAATACATAGAGTTTTTTGTTTGTTCCAGCGGATATGAAATTGGAGTATTGCGAGCTTCTTCTTCTAGACAACGTCTGACTAACTATTTTCATCACCTGCTTTTCCATGTTTAATTTGGACATATCTAAATTATGGCTTGTTAATGTTAAATCATCGATTGATCCGAAAAACTTAAGTTAATAGGTAAATGTAAATTTGATATCATATCATTTAAAAAAAACTCTAATAAATAGTCGTTTTGTTTGATTGATTAAAAAGATTATGAGGAAAAATGAAAACTTTGAAAAAAAAATTAGAAAATGGAAAACATTTGACCTTTTAGCTTCATTTATTTAGCTTCTATCAATAAAGGTTAACAATCATAAATATTTGACCCGTTTTCCTTACTAATGTTCACGTCACATGCTTGATGCAGATCAAGGAGTTGAAAATGGTGCCTAGAGAAACAGAAGGAGTTGAAACTAATTACTATGGTATACTAGTTGAAGTATTAGACTTAGAATATAGCAATGGAGAACGTGTGATCCTTTTCTAATGTAAGTGGTTTGATACAGACCCTAAAAAACAAATAACGTATGACAGGATTTAGGGTTCATGTCAATAAATACATGAGCCCTTCATCTTTGCAACTCAAGCCAAACAAGTTTTTTACATCAACGACAATAAACTTGGCAATAGTTGGAAAATTGTGCGAATTATCCAAAATAAATACGTATGGGACATTCTAGAAGTAGATGGAGGTGAAAATAATGAATTAGAGTTGTTGGAATTAGTTGGAAGGATTGAGGTCAATGAATCTATCCAGGATGCCATATTATGTCGAGATGACGTTGATCATACTATTCTAGAACCTCAAGTTAATCCACAACAATTGAATCATAGTGCACCATACTCAGACGATGCCAGTTTTATAAATGATGAACCCGAAGATGTAGAATCATCCACTGAGAAGAGTTCAAGTTCAAATCAATATCTAGGTTCTGGTGATCAAGATAGTAAATAACTTTATAACAACACTAGTGTAATTCATAATTTCAAGATCCTCTAGCAGATGAACTAGTTAGGGAAGCTAACACTTTGACTACGAGTCTTTCGATAGAGGTAGGAACGACCATCACATTAGGTGATAGTAGTATGTCTTAGGTTGAATATCTAAATATTATTGTAACCTCTAATTGAAGTAGTGTATTTGATTTTGTTCCAGGATCCAATTCTAGAACAAAACGGAAGTGTGGGCGAGGACACAGTCGAAACATTAATTTGGATATATATGTACATCGATATGGCCGGATCCCAATTACCATTTCTGAGGATATTGGAAAACCAGTAAGCATCTTTGCTATAAAGTTTAGCAATGCCATTGGGACCGCAACCTAGGACACAATTTCATTGCATTGTTCTAAGTGGAAGGATGTACCTAGTGATGTTATTGCCACTATAAAGGCTCGTTTACAGGTAAGTTTTATGCTTTTATTGTATTAATCTTTTATGTATACTTACCATAACTTTTATTGAAAATGTAGACACATTTTATTATGGATCTATCCTCGAATGTCGTCAATAAGTACATAAATTGGAAAATACAGAACTTATTTAGATAATATAGATCAGAATTGCATAAGCACTATTGTGGCTTTGAGAATCCTGTAATTGCTCGTGAAAGTCCACCAGACAGGTTAACAAATAAAGAAGATTGAAAGATTCTTTATGATCGATGGGAGACTCCTGAATGGCAGGTAAATTTTATATGTTTGTTGTACTTATTATTTACATAAATTGCTTATACTAATAAATAATAATTTCTGTAGGAAAAAGAAGAGCAGAGAATGTCTCGGTTTCAACCATTATTATGGGTCGAAATCATTTCTTCAAGTGCAAAATGAATTGGTATGGTATGATGTAAATTCATTATTGTTTTATTAATTTCCCATTGAATGTAAAGAATAAATTTATTTATTGAATTACAGACGATCGAGAAGGGTGAAAAAGTAGGCCAAGTAGAATTATTTTACAAAAGTCACTTCTCAGAGAAGGATGAGATGGGTAGATAAGCGAAGCCGGCAAAGAAGCATATGTAAGTTATGTTGTATCATATATGCGTAATTTTATATTAATCCTTATATATAATATAAAATCTAAAAAACTACTATAGAATAGTTGGCAATGCAAGAGAAGATTAAACAGTCATCACAAGATGGGATTGAACCAACAACAGAAGAAATTATTTATGAACATGTTTTGGGAAAACGATCAGGCCACATTAAAGGTTTTGAATAGAACCCAAAACCCAATTTAGCTACATCTTCCTAAAAAATTGAGAATGATATTGGAAATAAGTATGAAAAGCTTGAGGTGGAGGTGACAAGCTTAAAGGAGGAAAATGCCATGTTGAAGTCAATAGTTTCAGGTTTTCAAGATCAATTGACTGAAATCACAAGACAGTTAGGTGCACAACAAAAGCAAGGAGATGGACCTTCGAACAACTAGATACGTTTTGACAACTTTCAGTTCTTGGTTTGTGGATTTAGAAACTTAATTTGGTTGTTGTGTGGCTATCATGCAGTTATGGTAACCACTTCAAATACAGTTGTAGTGGATTTAGGAACTTCATTTGTTTGTTTTGTGGCTATCCTACAGTTATGGTAGCTACTTTAAATATGCATGTTTTAATGTACTTGTTGCCACTTTGTGGTTTAAATGGTGTTTAGGTGGAACTAGGACATCTTTGTAGCTTGGGTGAGGGGGAGGAGGGATGTACATGTTGTAATTATTTTTTAGATTATTTAGAAGCCTAATTGTGCACTTTAAAGGAACTTTATTCTTGGATTTATTTGTGGGGATCCAAGAGTTGAGTTATATGCTTTTAGGACTATCGAATGACGGGTTTAGCCTTGAAATAAATTTAGGTAGATTTAGAGGAGAGAGATTCACTTTGACGCTTTCTATGCATTTGTTGTTACTTTGTGGTTTAAATGACATTTAGGTGGAACAAGGACACATTCGTAGCTTGGAAGGGGAGGGGGGATGTATATGTTGTAATTGTGTTTTGGATTATCTTGAAACCTATTTGTGGACTTTAAAGGAACAGAGTTCTTGGCTTATTTATAGAGATCCGATAGTTGTGGAGGTTTAAAGGGCGTTTATCTATTTGCTTAAGTGGATTTACGACATGCTCGTAATGTGGGGGGAGGGGTTCATGTCTTAATTTTAATCACTTTTTAGATAGTAAAATCGTTGTTTGTGGTGTTCATATTTTAATTATGAACATTGACAACATGTTTGTAGCTTGAGAGAGGGATCATTCCTCATAACCATTTTAAACATTTTGTTTTTCCTATTTCAGGTTGTTTGTGTAAATTCTTAAAGATCATTTTTTTTTGAAGATTGCAAGAAGATTTTGTGATATGATTACTTAGTTTGGTTTCTCACTTATTTTGGCTTATGGAAGATTAAACCTTTTTTTTTTTTTTTTTTTTTGTATAAGGGATTTGTAAGAAGTTAGAAAATTTGTATATAATTGTATATACAAATTTTGTTCGTAAATTTTTATAACTTGTGTATTGAATATTAGTCTTATTTTTAAATATATAAACTTACTTTTTTTTTATATATTTATTCTCAATTGATTTGTTTGAAGATTAATTTTTGTTTGTGCATAATTAGGTATTAAGGAAATAAAAAATTGGTAATTTAATTGTTACAAGAAATATATAAAATTATAAATAACTTATGCCGACGCAAATAAACGTGGGCAGAAATCTACATTTTGAATTGAAATTTGTTTGTTTAGGACTATGCTTTTCTCAACGCAAGTTGTATTTTGTTGGAAAAAACATATGCCGATGCAAGCAATTATGTTGTCAAAAATGGTAGTTATGCCGATGAAAATAGTTTTCGTTGAGAGGAACTTCTCCCGACATGGATATGACGACGATTATGCCGACGCAAAAAAAGTGCGTCGGCATAACCTATCCCGACATTTTTAATACTTTGCTTGACGTGGTTTTGCATGGGGAAATGTGAAAATTCTTGTAGTGTATCTACATGCTACTCGATCCTCGATACTTTAAGCCCTATGTTATATGCTCTATGCTTGATTCAGAGGTTCACTTGATGTTTGATGCTCGATTCAAAGAAATGAAAAAAAAAAAAAAAAAACACACACACACAAAGAAAGGGGAAAAAGAAGAAATGCGCAAAAAAAGAACCAAAGAAAAAAGAATAAGAAATGCAGAAAGAAAAACACAAAAAAAAAAAAAAATGAAGAAGAAGAAACTCAGAAAAATGAAAAAAGAAAAAAAAAACATTGCAAAACGAAGAAAATAGAAGAATAATGCACTAGGATTAAAGTGGTAATTTTACACAATGATAACATAAGTAGAAGACTAAATTTCATTGGTTTTCAAAATGGTACCCATTTTCATTTATGCCTTTTATTTTGGGCCACCTATCCCATTTTCCCCTAATATATTCGTCATCTCCCACAATTTCTCTTTTTTTAGATATTTTACTTGAGCGGGAGGAAGATTTTGTCATTTTTGTAATTTTTTTTGCTATTTTTGTAAATCTTTTGACCACTCAAAACCACTCTATTTATTTATTAATTAATTTATTTTTATTTTGATATTTCAATTTTCCACCTTGAAGAGTATAATATATCTCAACTACTGAGTTGCCTCATTTTCCAACTCATTTTGCTTTCAAAGCACATACTTTTGGGAATAAAAATGCAAACATTTAGATTGACAAAGTTCATCAAGAAACGTAGTCTCTAAACAAACATCAACTCAATGGAAAAAAAAAACAAGTCTCTTTGGCCTTTGATTGGTCAAATAAGTGTTGAATAATAATAATAATATTAATAATAAACAACACATATTTTCATGCACCACAGAGAAGCTGCCATGCAATACAACCCATTTCTTGAGATCTACAGCTTCATTTTATAATATAACTTATAAGGAATTGTAACGTAATATGGAAGGGTCAAATACCATGTACAATATATATTTGTATCATATGCTAAATAATTAGTAAACAACTCATCAATTCTTATGCAAACTTGTCTTGGTTTTAGGTATGGTGAAATGTATATAATTTGTTAACATAACTTATTAATCTGAATTTGAGGTTAAATTAGGTAGAGGATAATGTGGAGTGGGTAGGTTTTTGATTGTGGTAGATGAACATGTCCCAACTTGAATCATTAGCTTTAATGATGGGTAAGTTTGGTTTAGTGAAATCAATTTTATACGCTATAGGTTTAGTCCTTAAATTTTTGTGTCTCTAATATATTTTTCATGAGTTAAATAATTGTAGGAGTGTGGATCGAATCATTAGATCTTTGAGATGATACAAAATTGGTGTTAACTTTTATTCATTATGTTCAGATTGATGTTTGTGTCAGTAGATTCTTTAAATTAAAGTTACAAATTTGTAATTAGTAAGATTTTGAAACTTCAAAGAGTGTTTCATAAATGCAATTAAATAGTGTATTTGATACATTCAACATATTTAAAAAATCATCAATTTATTAGATGTAAGATTGAAAATTGATGATTTTATTAAACACAAATACTTTTTTAAAAAAAAAAAAAAAATAGATCCATTACTTAAAAGCTATTATGAATATACAAGGACACTATTAGAAACCAAAAAGACTTAGTAGACACTCTTAAAACTTAAAGATTTATTAAACACAAAATTAAAATGTTAGAGATCTATTAAACAATTTTTTTAATTTCATAAATCTATTATTGCATGTTTGAGACTGACTTTAAAATTATTTAAATCATTTTTATGTTTTATCATGCTAAAAATCACTCATAAATATATATTTATTCACTCATAATTAATTTAATATTTCTTTTACACAATTAGATGCAATTTTATATTATAAAAATCAAAATTATAAAATATTAAAATCATGTTTTAGAATGATTTACAAAACGAAAAAATGAACCATTTTAGAATCACTATCAAACATGCTCTTAAAAATAAACTTAAAAATCAATAACTAAGCTTCTACATTAACTTCAATTTTAAAGTTAGAACAACGACACGGTTAGTAACAATTTTTTTTAGTCCAACAAATATACATGTCGAAATTCAAGCCCATGACTTTTTTTTGATCAAGTGTAAATAAAAATCCAATAGAAATTTATCAACACAAAAAAAAAAAAGAAATGAAATTTAAAAGAGAACATGAGAGACAAAAAAACCATATATTTATCCCCAAGTATGTATGTAACGTTCATTTGAAGGGAAAATATATTTGGTTTATTGGACAATGTATTTTGACTATCTAGAGTGGTGGATGGGGTTGGCTCTTCAAATCCAAGTTTTATATTTATAAATTTTGTATGAAAATTAGAAAAAATTAGATGAAAATTTGGAGATTAAAAATATTATTAAAACATCAACAGAGTTTTATTCTTAAAGTACAAATTTGACTTTTCTTTTTAATCTTTTTTTTAAGAGGTATTATAATTAAAATGTGGGTGAGGGAATCGAACCTCAAACCACGATTTCCTCACCCCACGAAGTTGATAATATGAATATTATGCCAATCGAGTTACGCTCTTGTTGGCTTCTTTTTATGATAGTATGATTAAAAATATTGTCTATATGATATTCACACAATTCTTTTTAATCTTTTTGTTTGGTTTTTTCCCCTCTCCTTAATGTCAAGGAAAATCAAAGGGTCAATTGGTAATTAATTAGGGTTTAAAGTTTATGAATTTTTTCAAACCTATTAATTATTGATACTCATTTTATTACTTCGATATTTAGACTTTATATGTCACACAATTATATGTATTTATTATTGAAGTCAGAAAGAACTTATAAGTTCAACTGACATCATGTGTTGAAGACTGAGAAATATGTAATTTAAATCCTCTACTACTTTAAAAAAAGTTATATTTATTGATTATTTTATTTACAATGTAAAAGAAAATCAACCAAAATATTTGACCACTCCCCTGTACACTTCAAACAAAACTAAATACTAGTTAAAAACTTATTGACAATGTAAGAAATATTAATGCACAAAGAATTTACGAGAATTAAAAGCGACAAGATACATATGAGTATATTTTCATTATTCTAGGACAAAGTTTGAATTTTTTACCCTTATTATGACGTAGTTACATGTATATTTTTTTACAAAGGTATCGAATGGTACGAAACGGAACGAGACCTCACACTCAAAATACAAACAAAACACAATAACAAGATTTAAAATACAAACAAGCTTACCCAAAAACCCGAAAATACTTGAAGGAAATAGACCTTAAAGGAAGAAGAACCTAATCCCCTCAATTAAAATTTTAAACCATTTAGAACGATGGTAAAGGAACACATTAGACCGAAGAACCTAACAAAGCTAATGGGATGAAAGACACATATGTAATTAATTATTCAAAAGGGAAGAAAGAGAAAATTGTGGGCTAGGGCTAATTAGCCGTTGAAGAAGAACTAAATTACATTATATAATGGAAGCATGGAAATTGGCAATAAATTAAAACTCTTTTCCTACACAATTGACTTTAGGAATGCTTAAATGACAACCAATAACATTGGAACTCCTTCTTCATAGTTTATAGGCAAATAGCTTCACATTTATTTGCAAACTTAAACATGAAACGTGGTAATTTCTAACTCAAACCATTCCTTTCCAAAAAGTCTTCTTTAATAAACATACTATACCCTTTAATTTAGGAGTAAGTTTCCTCCTATAATGGCCTTTTGTAAATCTCATTCTTTCCATCTTGCTATGTAAATTCATACCCTTAATTTTCTTCAAACTCCTTTGTTCTTCTTCAACATGTCTTCTCAATCTCCACTACCAATCACTTCCACCATAGGCAAGTTTCAAACCAAGCTTTCTTCACTAGCTCAAGGAAATGTCACCAAAGTTTTGGCATTTTCAGGGCTAGTCTTGTTCATGCTCTATGTTTTCTTGTTTTCACCTCCCAACTACCGACCATCTGACCTTCTTACAAACCTCAAACAAAAATTTCCATTAGTCAACACTTCTCTGTCGTTGCCACCGCCGCCGCCCACCGATACTCCGACCAATGTCTCCCACATCATGTTCAGCATCGTTGGCTCAATGAATACATGGAAGTACAAGAGACATTATAGCGAGTCATGGTGGCGTCCCAATGTAACTCGAGGCCACGTCTTCTTCGAACGACCTCCTTCCGCGGAGTTCCTACCGTGGTCGGACTCCTCTGCTCCATTTCGAGTCAACGAAGATATTACAGGCTTTGCAGTGTATCCCAAAATCAAATGGCCAGATCAGGTTGATTTCTAATTTAACCAATATCCCAAGATATTACAGGTTTTACAGTGTATTCCAAAATCAAATGACCCCTTCACTGAAAAACTTACACCTACTCATATTAAAACATATTTAATATTGAATAAATTAGAAATTCAACCATACCCTATTTAGTTTATAAAGTATAAAAATTAAAGTTTCAATTAGGTCTTAATAATACTTTTATAATTGTATATCCATATATTTAGATCCTAATAAGTATACTTGTTAACTCTGTTAGTTCGTGATCATTACATGATATGTAGACAATGTTATTTAAAGATAATATGTGAAGTCACTGAAATTTCAATATCTATTATTATTTTTAAAGTACAAAGACAGAATAGATACAACTTTCAAAGTTTAAAGAGACTTTCGATTTAGAAAATTTTTAAGCAATGACTAAATAAACACAAATGAAAGTTCAAAGACAACTTATGAGTTGGTTTTTTTTTTTTTTTTTTTTTTTTTTTTTTTTTTTAACATATCAAAAAGCTTAAGTTGATAATTTACGTTATATTTATACCTTTATTCATATTCTTCACATAGGTGAGGATCTTTCGAACGGTGATGGAGTCGTTTAGAGAAGGCGACAAAAATGTGAGGTGGTTCGTGATGACAGACGACGATACGATAATATTTGTAGATAATTTAGTGAAGACATTAGGAAAGTATGATCACAAGAAACATTGGTACATTGGGATGAACTCAGAGTGTGTGAAGTCTAACTTTGATTTCTCATTTGATATGGCTTTTGGAGGAGCTGGCTATGCTTTGAGTTACCCACTTGCAGCATTGGTAGCCAAAAGGTTGGATGGTTGCATTGAAAGATATCCCTATTTAAGGGTTAGTGATCAAATGTTGTTCTCATGTTTGTCTGATTTGGGATTCTCTATTACTCATGAAATGGGGTTTCACCAGGTAAATTATTTTACTAAGTTTCTTTGGTTTGTTAATATTCATTTTTCATTCATGTTTTCAAAAATCAAATCAAATTTGTTGTCTTTATTTTTAGAAGTGGATTAAGATTTTTAATATTTCTTCGGAACGAAAAAAACAAACATAAATTTCAATTTTTTTTTTTTTTTTTTTTTTTTTTTTTTTTTTTTTTTTTTTTGTAGAAAAACGTTTCCAAATTAACCCATAATTTTCTATAATTTTTTTTCCCTTCTAACACTGTTTTTCTTCCTCTGGATTTATCTCTTTAGAATTTTTCTAGGGAATTTGCCATGAGTGACAAATCTAAAATATATAATTAGGGACGTACCATTAACATATGAAATATTGTAGATACGGCAAAATTCTCAAATATTTTTGTTTATTCCGTATTCTAATTTTGCTCTTTTTAACAAGTCTAGGTTTTTTGATATATCAGTCAACTAATATACCACATATAAAGTATATCAGTTGTGTATTTTTTCAATTAATTTGTATATTTTCTGTATTTTTTGTTTGCAGCAATATGAGTTATTACTCACTTAAATTTTTGTTTTTACTACATTTTTTTATCCCTTTTTGTAGTTTTTTTCCTTTTTAAATAATATTGCTTCTTTCATTTTTAAGTATAAATGTACAACATGCTAAGGAGATTCAACCTGAAGCCCACTAACACTCAATTTAGTATACTCATTTTGACAATTTGGACGTGTTTGGAATAACTAGAGAATTTTTTTTTTCTAAAAAAAAAAAAAATCATTTTTGTGAATTTTTTTAAAACATTTAAATAATTAGTCATTTTTAACCGTGTATCAATAGTATATAAAATGGATCAAGTGTCTATCAATAGTTCAAGTGTGGATCAACAATATATCAAGTGTATCAGACGTACACTAGTAGTGTATCAAGTGTATATCAAAAGTGTATCACGTGGATTGAGCTTATTTTTTTTGCTATTGTTGCAAAAGTAATAAATATAGGCAATTGACCTAATTTTCAAAATTTATTTTGCCAAATCTACAAAAAGTCCATTTTTCTAACCTTTGCTCTAAATACTTTTCTATTTCACTTCAAATATATATCTATCACATTTCTGATTCTAAAATTTAAACATTTTCCCAATTTTTTTTTTTTTTTTTTTTTTTTTTTTTTTTTTTTTTTTAATTCTCACACCATATTTAACTTTTATTTTTTTTTTCTCTCTAATATATTTGTTTCTCTCTAACATTTATGATATATATCTTAAATTTCTCCTCTATTAATTTTTTTTTTTTTTATTTCACTCCCTTCAAGTTCTCTACCACTTTTCTTTCTCTAAAATTATAATATATTGAAAGTTGAAGCAACATATGCATGTTTTTGACAGATTGATCTACGAGGTGATGCATCGGGATATCTATCATACCATCCTCAAACCCCTCTCCTTTCTCTCCACCACATAGATCTAATCAACCCCATTTACCCAAACATGGACCGCCCTGCGGCCATCAAACACCTGATGACAGCGGGGGCGGTCGACCAATCTCGGCTGCTTCAGCAAACGATATGTTACCACCGTCCCTCAAACTGGACATTCTCAATGTCATGGGGGTACTCAGCCCACATCTACGAGGCCATAATGGCTAGAAGCTATTTGAAGAGGCCACTGGAGACATTTGCACCATTTGAAAGAGCTAGGGCTCCCATTTTCATGTTCAACACAAGGTGGGGAGTTCTTGATAACCCATGTGAAGCTCCTCATGTGTTGTATTTTGAGTCCATTGAAAGAGATGGAGAGGATAGGATTGTTACTACTTATTTGAGGAAATGGGCTCGTAATCTTCCTCCTTGTGCTTCTTATGGAAACCATTCTGCTGAATCCATCTCCAAGATTAGGGTTTTTTCTTCTGCCAACATCCCTTTGGAGGTTTGCTTTCTCTCTCTCTATTTTTTTTTTTAACTTTTGAATCGATCGATGATTTAGAGTTTGTTTGAGATTGCTTTAAAGAGATTAAAATCAATTTTAAAAAGGTTTTAAATGGTTTAGATCCTGTTTATTTTTTTTAAATATTAAGCTTATAAATACTACTACCAAACCTATAAGTTCTTTTGTTTTGTTTCACTTTCTACTAATGTTTTAAAAAATCAAGCCAAATTTGATAACTCTGGTTTTTATTTTTAGTTTTTGGTTTGTGAAAATTAAGTCTATTTTCTCACAATTTTTCACAATAGTTTACATTTTGCTTAAGTAAAAAAATTGATTTCTTAGCCAAATTCCAAAAACAAAATACAAATTTTTTAAAAGTTGTTTTTTTTTAGTTTTCAATACTTGGTTGATTTTTTAAAACAATGGTAAAAAATAGATGACAAAAGAAGAAATTTGGACATGGAGAGGATGTTTATAGGCTTAATTTTAAAAAAATTTAAAACAAAAAATAAAATGATTATCAAACCAAACTTAAAGAAAGTAGTTTTTAAAAAATTAATTTTTATTTTTAGAATTTGGTATGAAATTTAGGAGAAAACAACATAAATTTTAGGGGGAAAAAATATTTTTTTGGTCTCTAAGTTTTGGATCTAGTTTCTATTTAGTACCTAAGTTTCAAAATGTTATACATTTAGTTTTTTTAAGTTTTTTATGGTCTCAATTTAGTCCCTAGGTTTCAAAATATTACAATTTTATCCTTCACATTTGAGTTTTGCTTCGATTTGATCTCTATATTTTAAGATTTACTCTTTGAATTTTGATTATTCACTAAATACTCATTTTTTTTGGCTTTAGTATTATTTATATTAATAAATTAAAAAACATTAAAAGAATTATAATTAATTAGATTTCAGTCTATTTTATCATTTTTAAAATTAAATTTAAAATTTCACTTCATTATTGTTTTTAAGTAATTAATAGAAATTAGGGACATTTGCAAATATAGACATTAGATCTAAAGTATTAGCATATATAACATAATGTAAAAAAATTACAAATATGGTCAAATTTAAATAGTCTATCAGTGATAGACCATATTATTGGTAGAGGTCTATCAGTGATAGACCATATCACTGGTAAGAGTTTATCAACGATAGAAGTCGATCGTAGATAGACTTATCTACGATTGACTTCTATCGTTGATAGATTTGTCTATATTTGCAATTTTTTTAAATGATGTTATACAGTTGGTTATATTCCTAAAAATATTATTAATTGTAATTACCCTAGAAATTAGGGTCAATGATTGAAAATGAGTATTTCATGAATAATTGAGGTTAAAAAATGTAAAATCTTGAAGCTTAGGAATTAGATTGATACAGACTGCAAATCTCAATGGTAAAATTATAATATTTTGAAATTTAAGGACTAAAATGAAATAAGACTAAAAATTTAAGGAATAAATATGTAATATTTAAAAATCTAAGAATCTAATAGAAACTAAATCTAAAATTTAAAGACGAAAAAGTATTTTTTCTCAAATTTTAAAAGCAGAAAACTAGAAACAAAATTGTTATATATGGCTTATTAATTATCCAAAATCACTTTCCAATTTATAGCTTTATATGTGTATATATTCTCGTACAAAAGTTTTAAAATTCCAATTTTACCCTTCCAGTGAAACACAGCTACCCCACGCCCACCCTCCCCCATGCGCGCGTGAGGGCACATAAACATCTTAGCTTTATTATTATTATTATTTTTTAATTTTATGTCATAGCTTTTATTTTTTTAATAATACAATTGCTGGCAAAAGCTTTAAATAACAAATCACAAACTAACTTTTGGTCTATAATAAGTCTCAAGTTAACGTATTGAAGTTAATTTATTTGTGTTTAGAGTGTAAAGTCATAAGATGAGATTTTTGATAATTGTAAAAAGTATATTAAGAAGGAAAGATTAAATTACTCGATAAATGTGAAAAGAGATAGAGAAAAAAATGAAATTCATCGATAAGTGTAAAAAGTAAAATAGTACGAGAAGATAGAATTACTCGATAAATATGTAAACTTTAATAATATTTACTATTGAAACGGAATTGTTTACCCCAATTTAAAAAGTTTAATAATAGAGAAGAGGTATTGTGTTCGACTCCTATAATTTAATTTTCTTCTCGATTAATATTGATTTTACTTGTTGGACCTTACGCAAAATTCCAAGCTCACAGACAAGAAAGAGTGTTAAAAGTATTTATATAATTCAATTGATCATATATCCCATGAACTTAAAGTTTTTGGGTTGATTGGTGATTTAACATCTACCTCTCTTCCTAGTTCACGTTTTTGTAAGAGTTTTAGGGGAAATAGGAATTTATGAAATAATCGATACAAAGCCAAAAGTTAAAAAGAAACCAGCTGTGTGGACGTTGTTGAAATAACAGTTTAGTCTTTCAACTTTAATACGTAACGATTCAGTCCGATAAGCACATCGTGAGTATTGGAATGCATTGAATTTGTTTGTTAGCACTTAACAAAACCTATTCAGAATTCATATTTAGCATATTTATTTACGATTATGACCCTAGGGTTTAGAATAGTATACTTTTTGTGTATTCAGAAAACACTCTCTAATACTGTTCTCTTTCTGTCACGTAAACGTAGCTAACACACTGTTAATGAATCACGTATATCTGTGTGTTGATTTTTTTTACGTTTTTTACGTTTTTTTTTTTTGTATTTTTAATTGCTGATTACTTAACAGTGAGAAATCTTACACTTACTCTTGTTCTTGTTGTTTAATTAATTATTTGCAGGCTGGAGGAGCAGAGTGTTGTGATGTACGAATATTGGACATGAATGTTACAGAAGTGAATTATAGGCCTTGTTATAGTGGGGAAGTCATGGCTTAAATCCTAATTTATATGCATCTGATCTTTCTTTGGTTGCTTATGAGAGTTCAACTATAGCAATATATTGTTTCAAATTTAGATGGCAATAACTGAGTACTATTGTATCAATCTTGTTTCCATATGGTACAATACTAAGCTATAAATTAATAATATAATACTAGAAATTCAGCCAAAAGCCAGTGACATTTTTCTCACTTATTTTTGAGTTTTCGTTTTTGACATTCAATGAATGGAGGTAGTGGAACATTGTCGATTCTACTTTAGTACTAAATTTTTTTTCAAGAGATCGAACCACAAATTGTCCATCATCTTTTAATAATTTTAGCAAACTTTTTTTGTTTATTACCTTTTTTGGTATAAAACAAAGCACCATTTAACTCATTTTTGTTTATCCTTTTTAATCAATGATTGTTGCTATCTTTCGTAACACCTTGTAATGTTTGAGGTTCTCCCCCAATCTCATATCAGTGAATTGTTTCTTTGCTCAAAAGAAAAAAAAAAAATTGAACTACAAAGAACAACACTTCTTCGACAACAAGAAATACCATCTTATTATTATTAAGTGACAAAGGCACAGATGGAAATAGAGAATGAAGTGATATCATCTATATATTATTATTATTATTATTATTTTCGTTAATGAAAAAATAACTCATTGTTAGTGGTGAACATGAGTAATTTCTGCCTCCACACCCAACAAAATAAGTATTGTAGAGTGCGTTAAATAATAGTATCTCCAAGAGTGTTCAAGAAACTTCCTTGGTGGCCATTTGTGGCCATTGGATCTTACACTTTCTCTCCAATATCAATTTGTGGCCATTAGATCTTCCTCTTTATTCAGGACCAATTTGTGACCATTAAATTCTTCACATTGATCAAAATCAATATTCAAAGTCATTGGATTTACTCGATAGCCAAAGATTATGTGAATTATAAATAGGTAGACACCATTATTTGTAATCCATCCCAAATTTAAAATCAAGTGATTTTTTGAGATAAAATAAAGACACTTTCTTCTATAAAAGAGTTTGTTCTTCGTTTACAAGAAAGAGATTCTACTGGATCACAATTCATTTAACAATCGCTACTTAGAGACAGGTAGATAATAACTAAAGATGAAATTACGAAGAAACTACAAAGAAGAAAGTAAAATATATATACACATATAGATATAGACACACACACACACATATATGAGTAAAATGAGAAGATATGAAATTGGGAGTAAATTTTCAGCTTATTTTGGGGGAAAACCTTTGGGCTGAAACCGTATTAGTGATTTCGGTGATTTGGGCTGAGGGGTTTCAAACTTTTAAGGATATTTGTAATAGAATAAGAAAAAAAATCTAAAAATATATTACATCTTTAAAATATTTACAAATATGGATGAGTTGACTAATCAATCTTTGATTTTTTTTTTAATTTCCAATTTCGCCCTCTTTGTCTTATCTTGTTGTACACCTTTTTTTAGTCCTTTTATTTTCTTTCTTTTATTTGATTTTTGTTTCTTTCCTCACTTTTTTCATTTTATTTTCTTTCTCAGTTTTTGCTTCTTTTTTTTTTTTCTTTCCTTTATCCCATTTTTGCTTCTTTCCTTTATTTTTTTATTTTCTTCCATTTCCTTTTTTTTCCCTTTCTTTTTCTTTCCTTTATTTTTTCTTTTCTTTCATTTTTTTAATTTTCTTTTATTTTTTCGGTTTTTGCTTATTCCTTTTTTTTATTTTTATTTTCTTTCTTCAGTTCTTGCTTATTCCTTTTTTTTATTTTTATGTTCTTCCCTTTCTCCGATTTTTGCTTCCTTTTTTTCCTATCTAATTTTTATTTCAGTTTTTGCTTCCTCTCTTTCTCTTATTTTTAAAATTTTTCTTTCCTTTATTTGAAATTTTTCTTCTTCCTTTTTTTTTTTTCACAAGAATTATGAGGCCGAGTTGCATACGCATGACTTCAAAGTACTCAATTCATAATTGACTTAACTCCAACAATCCAATCATTAAGTTTGATTATTATAACAAACAATAAATATAAATAAAAAATGAAAGTCTATCAATGATAGCCACTAATGTTTTCTATCATTGATAGCTTAATCTTTGATTATATTTCATAGTTAATATCCACTTATAGAAATCTATCATTGATAGCCAACTTAGTGAATTTAATTAATAAAGTTGAATCTCGAACTAAAATATAAGTGGAATGCCTAGAAGTTATCACTAATAGCATGTTTATTAGTGATAGAAGCTATTATCGAAAAGAAAAAGGACTTACAAATGTTTGGAAGGACGAGAGAGGGGCAAAAAGGTGTTCGATGGCTCTGATTGATAGAAACTACTACTGATAGCATGTTACCAATGATAGAAGCTAATACTAATAGCATGTTATTGATGATAGAAGCTATCTGATAGCACGTTATCGGTGATAGAAGCTACCACTGATAACATGTTATCGGTGATAGAGAACTATCACTGATAGCATGATATCAGTGAGATCATTGATAGCATCTTATTAGTGATGTTATCAGTGAAAGAAGTTATCACTGATAACCACAATATGAGTAATGTTAGCGATATCAGTGATAAAACTTAGGTGATATCTATATATTGAGTTTCTTTCAAAGGTGATAACCAGTTATAGAAGTCTATCGTTGATAGCCTTAAGTGTTAATATTTCAAGGTTGATTCTAATTGATGAAAGTCTATCAGTGATAACGACTGATAGCTGCTATCGGTGATAGCCATGATAAAAGATTATTAGTGATAACTACTATGGTAATCAAAGTTGTTCTTTCAAAGTTGATCACTATTTATAAATCTATTATTGATAGCTAATGATAGCCTTAGGTAGTAATATTTCAACGTTGATTCCAATTGATGAAAATGAATCAATGATAGCTACTAATAATTGATAGCAAATTAAAAGCTAATATTTCAATATTGTATTATTTTTTCTCAAATTGAAAGCTATCGATGATAGATTGAAAGCTATTGCTGATAGCAACTATCATCGATAACAATTGATAGAAGCTATCAGCGATAGCAGCTGATAGCAACTATCAGTGCTATCAGTGATAGCTTTTAATTTGAGAAAATCGGGAAGAAGCGAACAAAATGATGACTAAGCATGGGTTTTTTAGTCTTTTACTATTTTTTTTATCTATATATGCAATTATTTTATCCTTGTACTACATGTTCTATTATTTTGGGCTTGAATTCTATTTATGCAACTAGCTTAAATCTTACTACATTTCTAATTATTTTAGAGATTTTTTCACAAAAAATTTCTAAATTTTGAATTATTTCGTTAAAAGTTTTTATTTTGATTTTATGTTAATTTAACTTTTTACTATGGTTGAATGAGAAATTTTGGACTAATCACAAATTGTCACGTCATTCGTAATGAAATTTCAAATCATCAAATTTGGGACCAATTAGAGTTGACATATGTCCCAAATTGAAGCTGAAGATAAATTCTGATGATGCCACGTGGTTTTATCATAACTGTTGAATCATAACGATTAATTTGACCCAATTTGATATTATTATATGGGTTAAAGTCTAACTAAGCCCAAAAATGGCCTGAATTTGACCCAAATATCAAATCAAGCCTAAGTCCAACTAATTAGACCCATGGATCAACTAAGTCCAAGTCCAACTAATTGGGCCCAAGGGCCAAACCCATGGACCAACCAAGCCCAAGCCCAAGCACATGAGGCCCACCTGAGAACTCTATAAATAGAGAAGTCCTCCTTATTTGTGGGAAGTCAGCAATTCTATACTCTAGAGAACCTAGAGTGAATTCTCCCAACAATCAGAAAGACGCCAAATTCCTGATACAAGCATTCTGACCACACTTGAAGATTGAAATCCTTTGAAGATACAAACATTTTGATCACACTTGAAGGCTGAAGTCCTTTGAAGATACAAACATTCTGACCACACTTGAAGACTGGAGTCCTTTGAAGATACAAGCATTCTTCCAAGACTCCAAGCTCAAGAACATCCATATGCTCCATTTCTATACATCAAACTTATACATTCAATCGAGAGAGAATCAGAGAATCAAGTATTAGAGATCGAACCACATCGCATCAAATAAACATCAACATCAACACAAACTCAAGTTCAACTCTATGAAACAAGTTTTCTCCAAAAGCCTCGTGTGAACACTAATCATCCAAGAAGATCATCAAGCCCAAAGGCCGATCATCCAAAAAGACAAACAAGCCCAAAGGCCGATCATCCAAGAAGATCAACAAGTTTAAGGTCGATCATCCAAGAAGATCAATAGGCCCAAAGACCGATCATCCAAAAAAATCAACAAGCCCAAAGGTCGATCATCCAAGAAGATCAACAATCCCAAAGGACGATCAACCAATAAGATCAACAAACCCAAAGGCCGATCATCCAAGAAGATCAACAAGCACAAAAGTCGATCATCCAAGAAGGTCAACATGTCCAAAGGCCGATCATCTAGGAAGATCAACTAGTGTAAATATTAAAGTTTATTTTGAACGCAACAAAGAATTATTGTATTAAAGATTGTACATGCTATTTGATACGAAGTTCAACCCCACAAATTAAGTTTCTGTAGAAACCTCGTGCAAACAGATTGGCACGCCCGGTGGAACATCTCTACCTCTCATCTCTCTCTCAACATCCAAACAAATCAATGGCACCAAAGAAAGCTTCATCCAAAGTTACCATCGCAAGCGACACTTACATAGGCTCTGTCATCACGGAAAAAATTTGGGAACAGCTGATGGAATCTCTTAAAGGCAGGATCGTCATCAGAGAAAATCCCTTGTTTGATAACTACACTTCTACATAAGAAAGTTAGCCACCACAATCCACCTTTGTCACCTCCCTATCAGTTCAACAACTCCAGGATATGATCACAAACTCCATAAGATATCAGTACGAAGGACCGTTGTAAACTTCTTTTTTGTACTCCAAGCCGTAACACCAAAAAAATCAATAACTTGAGAATGCCAGCTGGGTACCAACCTCCAAAGTTCCAAAGTTCGACGGAAAAGGCAATCCAAAACAACATGTTGCTCATTTCATTGAAACTAGAGAAAATGCATGAACTAAAGGAAACTTGTTAGTCAAGCAATTTGTTAGAACCTTAAAAGGAACACTTTTGACTTGTACACTAATTTGGAGCCAGAAGTGATTGACAGTTGGGAACAACTAGAAAGGGAGTTCTTGAACCGCTTCTACAGCACAAGGTACACTATTAGCATGATGGAGTTGACGAACACCAAACAGTGGAAGGGAGAGCCAATCATCGATTACATCAACCGATGGAGAGCTCTGAGTCTGGATTACAAAGATAGACTCACTGAATTATCTGTAGTGGAAATGTGCACCTAAGGCATGTGTTGATATAATTTAGGAACGAGTTTTGTTTTGTTTTATTTATTAAGTACGGATGGGTTTGAACATGAAATCATGCGTTAGACATAACTGATGTGTTTGCTCCCATGCGTTTGAGGTCATGCGTCAGAATGATGATGCGTTAATCTTAGCATGCAATGACCACGCGTTCCTATCGCAAGTTTTCTTATGCTTGTACCAAGTATAACACAAACGCAAGTTTCTCGGGTAATCCGAGGTCGAATACGGGGACTTGTCACTCAATAATATTTGTGAAGTGATGCGTTTGAGGTGATGAATAAGAATAAAAATAAAGCGAAGAAGGTTTAAATGTTTTACACACTACTACTCCTAACTAAACAGATTGAGCAATAGAAGACTTGCAATGAGAATAAGTAGAGACACAACAACAAATAATGCATAGTAATGTTTACTATCTTAAATCGCCCGAGTAATCCTAACACATTACACTGACACATCACACCTCTCGGTGGTCAGCCGCATGACTATATCTCTATAGTGCGTGGCTGCGTTGAGCATAAGATTGTGCCTATCTCTAAAAACAATGCGAACCTTGCTTAGTGCGTTCCATCTCTTACCTTCTCAGGCAGTTAGATGCGGCTATTTAACTTATAGACAAGCAATGCAACATCCCATAGACAGGCGTTGCCACAACCTTTCACCAAGCAAGGAGGATTAACTCACTTATACTTGCACAATGCACACCTCTCGATGGGTTGCTGCATGCATCCTATCTCTAGGCTACACGATTAAGCATGCGATTGACTTTGATAAATAAACGCTGAAAAAAAACATGATAAAGATGAAGATGGTGAAGAAGACGATAATGAAGGAGTTAAGATTTGTATTGATCACAAAATATCTTAATATCTTAAGCTAAAATGTAATATAATACAGAGATTAGAAGGGAGATGAAGGACTCTGCGTCAAGGCTGCCGGTGGTGCCATGGTTGAATGGTGAGATGTCTCTCTCGAGCTCTATCTCCGACGAAGGCTCCGGTCGTTACTCGGTCTGGTCTATGAAGGTGAAGGACTCTCACTGGAAATCTCTTTCAGGCTCTCATCTGTGATCACAAACTTCTGCCTTGAGGCAGAAGTTCGGATGGTGTAAAATGAAGGTCCCAAGGGCTATTTATAGAGTTTGGACACCGACAACTATCATTATGACAGTATGGCTCACTGCTACTTTTGTCGCGGTATGGGCATTGTCACATTGCCTTATTTTGTTGATACTCCCAAGGTATGCGTCCGAGCTTAATTTAGCTGAAGTTATCAACACGTTCTACCCATCTTGCGATCTTCTATTATGGCTATCACTCCGTGGCCACAATCTCCATTTGGTCACCGCAATTTCCATGCATTGGACGCATGCGATTACCGCAACTTCCATGCGTTAGACGCATGTGATTATCGTCTGCGATCGCTTAGCTCATGCGTTTGATTCCTGCGATAGCTACAAAAATAGACATTTTGGCATGGAGTAACGCATAATATTGGGGTCAGTGAGGATTTAGGCGCTAATTGACGCAAAACTTAATTTTTCGCAAATTCTAAGTATTATCACCACATTTTCTACTTATTAGCCCTCATAATTCTAAATAAAAGGCTTATAATAATGGGCATTTCTGCCAGTTATCAGTATGCACTGGGAACTTCTCTACATTCTGCAAGGGATAGAGCCTTGTACATTTGAGGAGTTGGTAACACGCACTCATGATATGGAGCTGAGCTGAGCATCGCCAATAAGGGAACTAAAGATTTTCTACTCCTTGAAGAGAGAAAGAAATCAAAGGCACTGAAAAGATTATGAATAGTGCCATAACATAATCTATGGTCGTAAATACGACCCCGCTGAAGTTTTTCTCCAAAGAAAAAGAAACAAAGTTTGAAAGAAAGCATGATGGCAGCCAAAAACGTCGCCCAACTCTTAAAGAAAGACAAAAAAAAGTTTATCCATTCCTTGATTCTGATATTGCAGACATGCGGGAACAACTACTAGAGAAGAAACTTATTCAGCTACCGGAATGCAAGCGGCTGGAACAAGTAGGAAAAGTAGATGATCCTAACTACTATAAGTATCATTGGGTCGTTAGCCACCCAGTGGAAAAGATTTCATGTTGAAGGATCTAATTCTGAAATTGGTTCGTGAAAAGAAGATTGAGCTAGATTTGGATGAAGTAGCTTAAATAAATCACGCCACAATAGTGGACTTCAAGTGTTCTAACATCGTCTGCGTCTTATGATCAAAGAGAAAACATGATTCAGCTTGGAACCTTCGAGCCTATAGTTTTTTGGTTCCAACAAGAGATTCAAACGACAGACTCTCAGAAGAAAAAAGGAGCTTGTTGAAGATAACGACAAAGGGTGGATATTTGTGACTCGTCGAAAGAGAAGACAACCAAATTCCATCCAAAAAGAGTTGCGCTCCTATCAAAGCTATAGAAGAAGGAACAAGACTTATAAAAAGAAAGACAGAATGATGGCATGGAAGCCTAAGTCTATTAAAGAAGAAGACAAGGACTTCCCTAAAATTCCATGACCGGTAACTTTGGCAAAATTTCTCCCAATAAGCTTCCTTGATAATCATCCAGATGAAGTATCAGAAGTTATTATATGTCACGCTGTTAGCATAGCAGAAGTCGACAACAATCATATAACTACTGAAGAAGTCGATGATTTAAAAGAAATTGAGCAAAGAATTCCTGTCTTCGATCCTATCAAGCCTTCAACTACTCGATCTTCAGTCTTTCAAAGATTGATTATGGCCACGATAGAAGACGAAAACCTGTTGAAATTGGTGTCCTAAATCTTTTGTAATCTCGTAGTTTGTAAACTTTGTATAAAGATATTGTTGTTAATAAAATCAGTGTTATTTTATAAGCATATACTCAATCCAATAAACTAAGATACGAGGCTATTTCATATAATTTTAAAAAGTATGTAGAGACATACAAGTGGATTTTGTTTAAATAATAACCTAAATGGGGAAACTACGGATACGACAGGTGTTACAAGTGTTGTAAAGTATTATAAATGATTTGATCTTGATCATTCATGTGGAGACATGAGCGGGAGCATCCTATACAAAGAGTTTGTATAAGACCGAACAACGAAATGATTAGTCTTTTTATATAACACCGTTAATAATAGAGACTTACATTTTCACTAGGATGACCGTAGGTGACATGACCTGAATCCTGAGTGAGTTGTGAACTTCTGTCATGAAGGCGATCTTTTGATTTGTATGGGTGAGAGTGGCCAGCTTTCCAAATCAACAAGCCTATCATTTTGGGGATTCATCTGACTGGGGAGCTGGGAATACAACTACACGAGACAAAATTCACTCATTCCCTGATGCAGGGGCAAGTAGATAAATTGCTCCTTTAAGGGCTGATTTCGGGGCTTGAATATAGTGGCCACACCCTCTCTTGACCCAAAAGGAACTTGGTCATAGTTGGACTATGATTTATTGTTTATTAGAGGGATCAATCGTACTTAAGGAGTTAGATGTAACTACAGGGACAAAACGGTATTTTTGGCCTAGCTATACTTCCGAACAATTTGTGAAGGGTCATCGCACTGTTGGTTGGTTATATCCAATGGGCATAGAAATTTATCTGTAGTGAAAAGAGTGCAGCTATCGGTCTTTAGTGGAAAGAGTTTAACTAATTATCCGAGTACCGTTGGAGCTTCAATATACAGGTCCATAAGGTCTCGTCTGTAGCTCAATAGGGACTTAATTGAGAATTATTTTTGGATTAATTTGAAGTGTTCAAATTAATTATGGAAATTAACTATATATGATATACGTAATTAAATTTATTATATATGATATACTTAATTAAATTAATTATATATGAGATATAATTAATATAATGTATTTGATGCATTATAATATAAGGTAATTTGAGAGGAATTTGAATATGATTCAAATACTAATTATATGAATGAGATTCATGTAATTAAATTTAATATAAATATGATTTTATATTAAATACCATAAATAAGTTGAGAGAAATTAAATATTTGAATATGATTCAAATATTAATTATATAAACGAGACTCATATAAGTGAATTTAATATAAATGTGATTTATATTAAATGTCATGTATGGTTGAGAGAAAATACATCTATAGGTTATATTGTATTTGATACAATATGTAACTATAGATTATGTGTTATATGGAATATAACATATACATGTAGTAAGGTTATTATTATATGTATAATTATTATTAATTTAATTTTATTAAAATTAATATTAATTAATTAAAGGAAGAGACTTATAACTCCCTCCTCCTAATTTCTCTCAGCCAAGTACGTGGGGTTAGAGAGATAGATGGTGTTGGATTCATCTTTTCTCTATGGATGACTGAGAGAGGAGTTCTTTTTTGAAAAGAAACATATAGAAGAGAAAAGTTCTTTGAAAAGTCCCTCTCTTCCTCTCCATCTCCCTTCCCTCTTCCAAGGATTCAAGGAAAGCCCACAATTCTTGCTTGAATCCTTTGTCCCAAGAGAGTACATAAGGTTCTCAAGTGGTGGTAACCTGTTTGGAGAAGGAGATCCATTTGTTACTTGTTCAAGGGGTTCTTGAAGAAAGTGTTCTTCAAAGGCAAGGGTTTCTGAAATCCTAAGTTTTCCTTTAGTATTGTATGCTATAATTTATGTAAATGCATATCTTGTTCTTATTTTACTGTAAAAATTATATTCAATAAAAAATTAAAATTGGTTTGATTTTGCTTCTACTCACGGTTTTCTCCAGTTAGAGTTGTTGGGAACGATGTTCTAAATCTCCTTGTAATCTCGTAGTTTGTAAACTTTGTATAAAGATATTGTTGTTAATAAAATAAATGTTATTTTATAAGCTTATACTCAATCCAATAAACTAAGATTCAAGGTTATTTCATGTAATTTAAAAAAGTATGTAGAGACATACAAGTGGATCTTGTTTAAATGATAATTTAAATGATCTGTAGTAGATGGATAAGGCTAAGTACCTTATCCTGGTGACACTACGGATATGGCTCGCTTTGTAGGTATTACAAGTGTTGTAAAGTGCTACAGATGATCTGATTCTGATCATTCATGTGGAGACATGCAAGCGGGGTATCCTATACAAAGAGTTTGTATAAGACCAGACCACGAAATGATTAGTCTCTTTATATAACGTCATTAATAATAGAGACTTACATTTCACTAGGATGGCTGTAGGTGACCTAACCTGAATCTTGAGTGAATTGTAAACTCCTGCTCATGAAGGCGGTCCTTTGATTTGTATGGGTGAGAGTGGCCAGATTGCCAACTCAACAAGCCCACCATTTTGGAGATTCGTCTGACTGGGGAGCTAGGAACTCAACTACATAAGACAAAATTGAGTCCTTCCTCGATGTAGGGGCAAGTAAATAAATTGCTTCCTTAAGGGCTGATTTCAGGTCTTGAACATAGTGACAACACCCTCTCCTGGCCCGAGAGAACTTGGTCATAGTAGGACTATGACTTATTGTTCATTAGAAGAATCATTGGTACTTAAGAAATTAGATGTAACTACAGGAGCAAAATGGTATTTTGGCCCAGTTGTACTTACGAGCAATTTGTGAAGGGTCATCGCACTGTTGATTGGTTATATCCAATAGATAGGGTGAAGAATACAGTTGTCGGTCTTTAGTGGAGTGACCGACAGCTAACAGATGTTGGATAATTTAATTAAAGAGTTTAATTATTTATCCGAGTACCGTTGGAGCTTCAATCTATAGGTCCATAAGGTCTCCACTATAGCTTAACAAGGATTTAATCTTTGTATTAATATGAAGTGTTCAAATTAATTGAGAGAATTAATTATATATATGAGAGAAATTTGAACATGATTCAAATCTATATGAATGAGATTCATGTAACTAAATATAAATATGATTTATATTGAGAGGAATTAAAATATCTAGACATGATCCAAATATCATTTATATTGATGAGATTCATATAAATAGATTTAATATAAATGTTATTTATATGAAATGATATGTATAGTTAAGAGAGAATAAAATCTATAGTTTATGTTGTATTTGATGCAATATAAAACTATAGGCTATATGTTATATTTGATATAACATATATTGTATATATAATAAAGTAGTTATTATATATTCTATTTTATTAATTTATTTGAAATTAATAAAAGGGAAGGAGTTATAACTCCCTCCCATTATTCTCCCAATAACTAACTTGTGATAAAAGAAGTTGAGAGAATCTTCTTCTTCCAAGAATTCACACAGAGAAGAGACAAAAACTTCTCTCCCATCCTCTCCATCTCCTTCCCTCTTCCTAGGACTCAAGCAAAGCCCACAACTCTTGCTTGAGTCTTTGAATCCCAAAAGAGAATACAGAGGGTTCTCGATTGGTAGTGT